>NW_007377475.1:234658-452275 GCF_000475195.1 Diaphorina citri | reverse complement strand
CTCTTTTTATTTTTCTAACGCCCCGTGCAAGACATTTTCTCCTTCTTTCTCTCTCTCCTTTCCTTCTTTCTCTCTCTCTTTCTCTCCTGTCTCCCTACATTCCTCTTGTCCTCTATACTTTTTCCCCTCAATCCCTCTCTTTTTCCAGCTCCACCTAATTCCAGTACTTTCAGTTCCCAGTTTACATCCCAGAATTGAGCAAAAATGAATTTTGCTCGCTATTCCTCAGGTACATGTAATTTAAATTGAGAAAGAATTCATTTTGGTGTGCAGTTTGATAGAGAAATAATTCAATTATATAATTCGTTTTGCTGCTTATTCCTCACCTACCTACATATCGACCTACCCACCCATCTATGTGTATACCTAAATACATATAAATAAACATGACCGGATGTGATGGTCCCCATCAATTTGGCACACAAATAACAGGGCAAACTATCTCTCTATGAATTTTATAACATACCCCTCATTTAGTCATATTCCAAACAACACACCAACCGGTTCCCAATGAGTTTGATTTCCTGTCGTTTATTTGCAGGAACGGAAAGAGTCAGATCTGGCCGAGGCTAACAGGAAAGTACACAACTATCATAAGTATTACTGCTGGAGTTTAGTTCAGGTAAGTTTCATTACCTACTAGCTTAATATTTACGTGGACAGGAATCGAACCCGCAACCTAGCAATTCAGTACACATTACTTAGTGTACTGAACTGGTTACGACTATACTTGAGGTCTGCAACTCATGGTGAAAGGCACATGGGTAATGCTTCTATGCAAGCGCAGTTAGTTTAACCCAAGAGTCAAGAGGCTCTGAGCAAACTAGTACTCGTATTATTGTTTCATTACAAATTTTCGTTGGTAAATATTTTCTTCAAATTGAATTGATCCCAAATGCAAAAACAAGGTACGGTATAATAAAATAATATTGTTTAAAGGTACGTTAATGTAGGTATAAGCTAATAGCTTGAAGCTAAAAGGTGCAGAAAAATATGGTCATACTGACCGAACTGTTTAACTATTGGTCAATATTTTCTGTGCGTGAGTGTGGGGTGCAAAGTGTAACTTGTGAAGTGCCAATATTGTGGGGTGTGAAGTGTAGAGTTCTAGAGTTATCCAAGGACCCGCTCTCCAAAGACACTCAAAAGTTGCCATGGGAAACCAAGAACATCAAAACAAATCGCCCAGGGTGGGTGGGATGGGTTACAAAGGCCCCAGGGGTGGGATGGGTTAACCTAATCCATGTTGTAGCTTTAGGAGCCTCGCTTATGTCTCATACATAATTCAAAGGCTTGTGCAAGTGCATTTGAGAAAATTACAGGGTAGGAAGTGGGTTTCGAAGTTTATATATCTGGGTTTCTTCAATTCATTATGAGGACTTGGAGATTTGAAGAGAAAGGAGTAAGGAGGAAATAATGATAAGGAAAAACTCCAACACATGGGTTCCTAACATGGTCTGTGAGGAGGTTTTAAATGGTCCGCAGTGCCAATCTTGTGAGATTTTCCGTTTTGAAATTCAAAGCCATCCGCAGCTTATGCCCAGCAATAGTCCTAAACTAAAATGGACGCGGCACACAAGGGATCAAGAAGAGACCGCCTTAACATATTATGCCCAACTGGGAACCCCTGTTTTAACACGTTCTACATAAAATATCTATCTGACATGAATGTTATGAGAATTGCCTGTGTTATAGCATGTCCTATGTCCTGCACGTAATGACCTTGCAATACAAGTATCCAAATCGAGAAAAATTCAAGATTTTATTAAAGGGGGGCCAAGAGTCCAAACAGTAATGTACCGGGGGGATGCCCCCTCGCCAACCCCCACTGAATACAGCCCTGGTGTGTACCTATGGATTTATGAACGTAAGTAGGGATGCACCTAATGCATCTAGGTAAGTGAAAGCTATCTAAGTGTACGTACCATGGTAATTTCAATAATACAAAGGAGACGTGGTGAGTTGGCGTGTAAGGAAAAGGAAAGACTAATTTTATTATTTTATCTAATGGAAATGTGGAAAAAGGAAATAAAATATGTATATACAGTTTAAATTATGCATGAATAAGGCTTGAGCCCCACATTTCTAATTTTGTTCTCAGGAAAAAAATATGCTCTCATCTCAACGTGGTGAGTTGGCGTGTAAGGAAAAGGAAAGACTAATTTTATTATTTTATCTAATGGAAATGTGGAAAAAGGAAATAAAATATGTATGTACAGACTAAATCATGCATGAATAACGCTTAAGCCCACATTTCTAATTTTGTTCTCAGGAAAAAATATGCTCTCATCTCAATTTTTTCCTTTTTTTTTCTCCTTCTCCTCTTCCTCCTCCTCCTCTTTCTCCTCCTTTTCATGCACACCTATTGGAAAGCCATTCTACTGTCTCTTTTCTTTCCGTCAAGTTTACCTTTTTTGATATATTTTTTTTATATATATATCATACTAAAGGTAGTACTCAAAGAAATACGTGTACACCTATTGCAATAATGCACTTTCTGTATCTCATACGCCACCACTAGCGCACGCCTGGGTATCTTTACACGAACTGATTCGGCAGGTCTTTTTCACCTTCATAGATCAGGTTCCTCTGATTGAGGACATGGCTAATTGGATACTATTACCCTATACGAGGGATTTTACCAGCTGTTTTAACCTACACGAGGAATTTCTGCCAGCTGTTTTAACCTACACGAGGAATTTCTGCCAGCTGTTTTAACCTACACGAGGAATTTCTGCCAGCTGATTTACCCTACACGAGGAATTTCTGCCAGCTGATTTACCCTATACGAGGAATTTCTGCCAGCTGATTTACCCTACACGAGGAATTTCTGCCAGCTGATTTACCCTACACGAGGAATTTCTGCCAGCTGATTTAACCTACACGAGGAATTAGAGGTTTGATAGAGGAAACTGTAACTGCTAAGGTCTTATCGTCCCGAAATCGAAGAGAGAAGGAAGACAGGATAGGAGAAAGCGAGCCGTGTCGAGAACGAACATTATCCCATCAGGATAAAATCCGTCCCGGGCGGGAATCGAACCCGCGGCCTAGCGCTTACAAGGCAGACGCGCCACCCGAACATTATCCCATCAGGATAAAATCCGCCCCGGGCGGGAATCGAACCCGCGGCCTAGCGCTTACAAGGCAGACGCAGGAACATTATCCCATCAGGATAAAATCCGCCCCGGGCGGGAATCGAACCCGCGGCCTAGCGCTTACAAGGCAGACGCGCGACCAACCAAGCTAACTAGGCTGGCAGTTTCAAACTTTGAACTTTAATTCAACGATTTTCCTTGTCTGTAAATCCGCCCCGGGCGGGAATCGAACCCGCGGCCTAGCGCTTACAAGGCAGACGCACTACCAACTAAGCTAACTAGGCTGGCAATCGAAGAGAGAATGAAGACAGTATACGAGAAAGCCAGCCGTTCCTACAGGAAACATGAAGATGGGTACACTAGTTCTGGGAAAATAAAAGAGATACATGAATGATTTTAATCCTCGGTTTTTCACCAAGAGGAAAGACTTAGGTGTCGGTGAGAGGAGAGGGAAGGGATGAAGAAGAGGGAGACTGGATTAATTTGTCAGGGATGATTGAAGGAAGGAAGACAAGGGATCTGGAATTTTTTTTTATTAAGAGGTTTGATAGAGGGAACTGTAACTGTCAAGGTCTCACAGTCCCAAAATCGAAAAGAGAAGGAAGACAGGATAGGAGAAAACTAGTTGTTCACGCTTACAAGGCAGACGCGCTTCTGTTTAAGCCACATACTACACGAGGAATTCATATTGGCCGTATAGGGTAAAACATACGAGGGATTCGTGCCAGCTGTTTCACCACTTGCCAATAAAAACAGGCGATGAGACACTCTCTAAAGAGAACCTCACCCTATAAGGACAGCCTTAGCCAAGGTCTCCTCTCTGCCAAATTGATAACTTGCCAAAATGTTGAGCAAGAGATTCAGAGAAAGGGAGGGACAGGATTTTTTCATCTTTTTTTTCCACTACAGAAAATACTGATTATTCCTCTCTCTCTCTCTCTTTCCCTTCTCCTTCTCCTCCTCCTCCTCCTCCTCTCTCTCTCTCTCTCGCTCTTCAGTTACATCCTCATTCAATTTAGTATCCCGTTAGAGAGGCCCGTAAAAAATAAAGTAAAATGCATATTTCCCTCGGGATAAAAATAAAAGGTCCCGTATCCCGTACCTAATACAGAGTAGGAATGTATAACAATGCTGTTTTTGTTCTTCTTCTTCTTCTTCTTCCTCTTCTTCTTCTTCTTCTTCTTTTTACCTAACTGTGCTAGCATGCAAGCTTGTTTAGGTATAATTTATTATGCTAATCTCATTTGGTGGGTCTACACTCTACAATTATTATAACTGGCGTTCATTTCACCCACCACCACCACAGACCCTGGGACAATCAGGGGTACACAGAGACATTTTAGGGCCACTATTGATGTTGTATAAATAAATTTTATTATGAAAATATCTTTTGTTCTTCTTCTTCTTCTTCTTCTTCTTCTTCTTCTTCTTCTTCTTCTTCTTCTCCTTCTTCTTCTTCTTCTTCTTCTTTTTCTTATTTTCCTCCTCCTTCTTCCTCTTCTTCTTCTTCTGTGCTAGCATGCAAGCTTGTTTAGGTATAATTTATTATGCTAATCTCATTTGGTGGGTCTACAATTATTATCACTGGCGTTCATTCCACCCTCCTCCACCACCACAGTCCAGAGGTCCACAGAGACATTTTAGGGCCACTATTGATGTTGTATAAATAAATTTTATTATGAAAATATCTGGACTAATTGATGTGGTAATAATTAAATTTATGCTGAAAAAATATCTATCCTGTCTATAAATTGGAGCATCCACGACCTCTGGCGGACGAAAGGATGAATTCGAAAACCGTGGAGTTACGAAGAGGTGTAATATTATTTAGAAAAGTTTCTCCTTCCTTCTCCTCCTCCTCCTTCTCGTTCTCCTCTTCCTTCTCCTCCTTCTTTTTCTCCTTCTTCTTTTCCTCCTTCTTCTTCTACTCCTCCTCCTTCTCCTCCTCCTTCTTCTCCTCCTCCTCTCCTTCCTTCTCCTCCTCCTTCCTCTCCTCCTCCTTCTCCTTCTCCTCCTCCTTCTCCTTCTCCTGCTCCTTCTCCTCCTCCTTCTCCTCCTCCTCATTTATGCTGAAAAAATATCTATCCTGTCTATAAATTGGAGCATCCACGACCTCTGGCGGACAAAAGGACGAATTCGAAAACCGTGGAGATACGAAGAGGTGTAATTTTATTTAGAAAAGTTTTTCCTTCTTTCTCCTCCTCTTCTCCTCCTCCTCCTTCTCCTCCTCCTTCTTCTCCTCCTTCTTCTTTTTCTCCTTCTTCTTTTCCTCCTTCTTCTTCTCCTCCTTCTTCTTCTTCTCCTCCTCCTTCTTCTTTTCCGCTCTTATTTCCTTTCATATTTCAGTCAATGTAGCTGAAAAGTATTACATTTATCCATCCGAGATTTCTTTTTCCCCCCTTCCTGTTCCTCGTTTTATCCTAGTTTTGGTTTATCTTTTGTGCTCGAGAAAAGATCGACGGAAACCCAAGGGAGAAGAGAGAGAATGAGAGATAGAGAGAGGGAGAATGAGGGAGAAGAAGAAGAAGAAGAAGAGATGAGAGGGAGACTTTTTTCCCCCCCTTCCTGTTCCTCGTTTTATCCTAGTTTTGGTTTATCTTTTGTGCTCGAGAAAAGATCGACGGAAACCCAAGGGAGGAGAGAGAGAGAGGAGAGAGAGAGGGAGAATGAGGGAGAAGGGAAAATAAGAAGAAGAGATGAGAGGGAGAGAGACAGGAAGAAAGTTTATGGAAAATAATTCATCCACTTTGGAAGGTAAGGGATTTTGAATTTTCCTCTAAAGCCCAGCCTCTTGTAGAAATAGAAAAGTTCAAGCCACATATAGGGCGGGCCCAAAGTTTACATTTTCTATTCAGGTAGGGTACGTAGAAGATTACCTTAATATTTGTCAACGCCTCCTTTGAGTCTGAAGTTTGGTACCCTAACAACATCGATGGTTGGGATATTGGGAAAATGGTTGGGGAACTGTTAGTTGGCCAACGGTAAGACAGCGCGCCAACCCATACATTTTGCAAACGTAAGGCCGACAATTACCTAATCTAAAATATTGTTAGGGTAGCTCGAAATATTCACCACAAGTTAGGTACATAGTATACAATTAGTACATAGGTACCTCATAGGTAGATATTAAATCGAGGAATGGAATTTGTGAAAAGCATTTTCAAAGTTAACATAATTGAAATTCCTTCCTACATATTTACTCGTATAATTATAAAATTTCTGAGAAATTCAAATACCTAGGACCAAAAATAATACACAAGTACCCATTACCCATAGTACCTACCCATTAGAGAAACAAATACCTATCCATGTGTGAACTAGCTACATACATGTACCTAGATACCCACTAAATACATGTTGTGAAACCTGAAATTCCTGAAATTAAACTCTAATTAAGAGAGCAGTGTCTGCTTTTGTTCCCATGTTCATTCTTCAAGCGAATATCAGGGAGAGATGAAAATAGGCAGAAACGTAAATGGAGAAAAAAGGAAGAAGGTTGAGGATAAAAATCTGGTGTGAACATCACACGACTTTCCTTATCCTATTAAATTATGCTTAGCTAGGTATCTTAGATATGATTTTTGCGGCTTCTCTTATAGCTTTTGCAATATCTCTAACCGTTTAGTCAGTAGAGCTAAAAATCGCCAAAAAGCGGTCGAAAACGACCAAAGTGAGGTCAAAATACAGCTCCCCGTACTCCGATGGTAATGAAAAGTACTTTTTTGGCGGTTTTAGATATGACTTTGGGGGGGTGTTCTATAGTAAATTTTTCGATATCTCTTACCGTTTAGTCAGTAGAGCCGAAAACCGCCAAAAAGCGGCCGAAATGCCGCCAACAACTGCACCGATCTTAACCAAAAGTTTCGTGTTGCATCCTTGTCACGTTTGTGACCTACATACCAACAGACACACACACCGACCACAATGGATGAAACTTTAGTCTTAGGCTCTAGGAACCTCAAAACGCAGTACTTTTTTGGGGGGTTTTAGGTATGACTTTGGGGGGGTGTTCTATAGTAACTTTTTCGATATCTCTTACCGTTTAGTCAGTAGAGCCAAATACCGCCCAAAAGTGGCCGAAATGCCGCCAACCGCTGCACCGATCTTAACCAAAAGTTTCGTGTTGCATTCTTGTCACGTTTGTGACCTACATACCAAATTTCAAGTCCCTATAGCTCTTACCGTTCTCGAGATATTTTGTTTACAGACAGACACACAGACACACACACGGACCAATGGCTGAAACTTTGGATTTAGGCTCTAGATACCTCAAAACACGTTTTGGTACTAAAAACTGACCATCGAAAATTTGACCCGATTACAATACTTTCCTTCCTATAGGATAAGGAAAGTAAATAAGAAAAGTAAAAAGGTGGTAACGGAGAAGTGTTAAGGGGAAAGAGAAAGGAAAGAGGGGAAAATACACTCCCTCTTACAAAAATAAACGAGAGAGATTTTTCACATTTGTAAGAATATTTAGGTCAAGTCTAGCATTGTTTTCAGAGCTCTTTTCTTCCCTCCTACCACTTCCTATGCCTTTTCCTCCACTTTTTCCCTCGCTCTGTTTCTGCTTCCCTTTTTTCCCCTGTACCTTCGTTTATCCCTTTCATACCCCGTGTTTTATTCTCTTATTTATCTGGGACCATTCTTCAAGGGACTTTGAAAATTTTACCACACAGCACATCTCCCTCTGAAGAGGAGTAGGTACGAGTATATGGTAGGAATAGAAAATGGCCTTTCACATTTAAAATTTTCTGTTTGTGAAAAGGCAATTAATTACCCACCTAGGTATATTTAAAAAAAAAAATAGGTAGGTAGGTAGGTAATAATGGAAATGATAAAGGAGTAGGTAGGTACATTTTCATAGATGTACACGATCTAGGAAAAAAAAGAAGGAGCTAAATTTTGGGATTTCAATTAGTATTTTCAGGCATAAAGACCTATCCAAATAATCCACCCATCATGGGTGGAAAATTGAAATATTTAAATCTCAGACCGTAGCGTAGGAAGGAACAAGACAACTAATCTGCATCGTATGATTAACAACGTATGAAAAGCTTCCACAGAACCTAACGGAGTGAAAAAACACATCATGCAAAGGAAAAAAATCTCTAAAAAGAGGATAACTCACTCATCTATCTGTCTAACTCTCTTTATCTCAAACACACTCAGAACACACAATAGCACGTCTGAGGAGACGAGGAGAGAATTAAACATTCTTACACAATGGTGTGAGACTGTGAGAGACAGTTTGAAAAATACAGTTGAAACTGTGAGGAAGTGGAAATCCAAGGGACCGACAATTTTTCCCGTTCTTCCAGGTTTCCCAGTTACAAATGTGTTTCTCAATGATTATGTACATTTATTATAAATGAAGGGTTTGTGACTTCACAAATACAAAATACAAGAAGATTAGAATGTAAAATACTGACTTGCACAAATTGTGGTTAGGTAGGCAGGTATTTACATTAACTAGAGACAGGAAAGTAGGCATAGGTAGGGATAGGAAAATGGGTATAGTTTAGTTTCTCAAAATTACCGTAACCCACCCTATCTCATTGCACATCACAAGGTGTGAGGCAAATCCTTAATCGGCCGTTGGAAATGGAAACATCGACCTGAAATTTGTGATATACTTCTTGTTTATTTATCGTTAGTAAATTTAGCACAAGATAAGAGAAAGTAAAGTAAGTAAGAGAGATGGATTGAAGTTTTTCAAGTTGGTACCGCTGCTTTGGAGTTCTCTCTAAACCCAGCCATGAAATTTTGGTCCCTTAAAATTATTTTATATATTTGCTTACACGCTAAGCAACAAGGCCCTGTGTGAGTCCCCTCAAAACTTTTTTTTTTATCATTTTTTAAGATGTCTGATAGAAGGAACTGTAACTGCTAAGGTCTTATCGTCCCGAAATCGAAGAGAGAAGGAAGACAAGAACCAAGCTAACTAGGCTGGTCCCTTCAAAACTAAAGTTCCAAGATAGAAGCCTGCCTGAAACATTCTAACGCGAACATAAATCAGACCGCAATCTATGATATTTCCAAAACCAAATACATAGGTTAAGCCTATTTTCCTTTTGTAATGTTAATGTACATTAACATTACGTTTTTCCGTGGTGGGGATAAAAAATGAGGAGTGGGGATAAAAAATAACGAAGGAAGTAAAAAAACAATATGGCGAATCTTAATGCGAGAAAAAAGTAATGACCGTAATGTAAGAGAAAGAAAAATTCGAATTAGGCTAATGTACATTAACATTACGAAAGGAAAATAGGAATAGGCTAGTTATCTTCGCCCTAGGAGACAATAATCAGGGAGAGAGCTACAATCTTGGGGCGTGGTTTTTTTTTTTTTTTTTTTTTTTTTTTTTTTTCAATTTCATAATTTAGCAACAATAAATAAATAAATTAATGTACCTTGAAAACTCTTTTGCATTACCTCACTGCTTCAAGCCAGATTTTTTTTTACATCCAGGCCTATACGGGACTGAAAAAGCTTCGTCAAAAATTTACGCCCCTGTCTGGATTCGAACCCAACACCTTCTGATAGAAGGGGTAGTGTTCTTAACACTCGACCACAAAAACAAAGTTAGCATAAGGGTGACACTTTTAGTGGAAATGTGGGTACCTTGGTTACGTTGGGGAAATATTCAAACGGTTTGAATTGTGGGAGCCAGGGGAAAATGAAACTTGTAACCTCAAACCCAATTTGTTTGTCTTAGTTCACCCTTCTTTTTTTCGAGAACTTGTTATTTATTTTCTTTCTTCCCTCTCTTCTACTCAAACGTGTCTGCATTCCATCCTTTTTACTCCACAAGCAGAAAAACATTGGCAAACCAAACGGTACCACACTCGGTCTTTCACCACGAGGAAAAAAAATCTGGGCGTGAACTCATGAAGGTAAAATAAATATAATAATAATAAAAACTGTCAGGCAAGTTTGTCTTGGTGAAAAACAAGTCTATAACTTCTATAATAATTGCTATAACAAAAGAACTAAGAGTACCTACTAACAAGTCCTTTATTACCCATGAAAAAGCAGGCCCTGAGGAACAAAACAAAAGTCAGCAAGGAAAGGGGATGGGGAAAACAAACAAAATGCTGACTATAAACTGACAAGGATAGACGAAAACAAAGAAGGATGGGCGAGGTATTAGGAGCGTAGGAAACAGGAGGAGAGGGAGAGAAGAGATTTTCAAATTTTCTCGTCAGAGAAAATAAACCATGGAAAAGCCAGAACACGGAAGGTAAAACACAACAAGAGCAGGAGAGTAGAAGGGATAGGAGAAGAGGGAGGAAAATGATGATTAGGGACGTGTTTCGTGCAGTCATTAGTGGAGGGATTTCCAAAATGGGAGCCATGGCCGCTAGGGACATAGGAGGGGGAAGGGGAGGACGGATTTTCACTCACCGGAAGAGAAGAGAGGAAGAGGAGGTGGAGTAAATCATGGAGTTGAGGAAAAGGGAGGGAACAAGGACAAAAACAGAAGAGGAGGAAAAGAATAGGGTATGAAAACTGGGAAAAAGAGAAGAGCGAGAAGAGAGGAAGAGGAGGTGGAGTAAATCATGGAGTTGAGGAAAAGGGAGGGAACAAGGACAAAAACAGAAGAGGAGGAAAAGAATGGGGTATTAAAACTGGGAAAAAGAGAAGAGGCATAAAAGCGGTTAGGAAGGAGGAGTGAAAACACAAAAAGAGAGGAGGAGGAAACGAGTAAGGTTAGTAAAGTGGTTAGGAATACAGACTTATAAAAGTACTCCTATTAATAAACCCACACACCTAGGTAAAATAAAGCTCACGGTGCTCGTTTAGATAAAGCTGTACTTTCCCAAGCTGTAAAGACCGCAGTATGTCAACGTGGGAACAAAGGAATTGAGAGCTTTGAAGATAAAGTCAAGGGAAAGGGGACCTGAGAACAGGCACTTTAGAAAACCTCTAAGCCTTCTTGTAACTGGGTAGTAAAATTAAACCGACAATTAAAAAGCCTTTCCTTCGTACAAAAGGACCCCCTCAACCTACACTTGCGAATGAGCCTAAAGAAAACTTAAGTCAAAGAAAATTTACCCCTTTTTTCAACACTTCATCACACGCGGTGAAAAACTGACTACACTACACGCATACTCTGTATTTCCTAAGAGTTCTTAAAATTAGAATATTGTAGGTACTTATTATTTACTTACATGGATTTTTGAGGGATCAAAAAGTGTTAAAATTTCTTCCCTTCCTCCAGTACGAACCTAACCATTTTGTCTCATGTTGACTTTTGGCTGTTCATACTGCATGTTGATCTAAAAAGAACTTCCAAAATTAACTGATACAATTTGTGTATTTTCTTTCCGGAAAACTGACCCTGGAAAATCGCCCACTGCTCCGTTGTGTGGACACACCTTAATAATTGGAAAATGGACGCATAACAGAAATAATACAAGGCAATTAAGTGACATTACATAATGCCCTGCAGTCACACTGTTCCAATCAAATTACAAGTTGTGTAATTTACAACAGAAGAAGTTACAAGCATTCAATAATCTATACCTATTAGGTATAAGTTATCAGATTATAGATACCTACCTATGTCTAATATAACAGCAGGTTAGCAGGTTCAAGGCCACATGATGGGGAAAATAGCTGAAAGCTTTGGAAAGCTCTTGTCAATAGCTTTCATGTTCCCGCTGGTCATGGACTACTATTATAGTTATCATGTTTTCCTCATTCCAAACTTTTTAGACGGTGCTTTCTAACTTTCTTTTTTAGACTGTGAACGTTTTCTTTTTTATGGACGTTTTTAGAAATTCACAATAAGTACGACGTTTCCCTTGTCCGTGAGAGAAACTAATATTTTGTTTACCTTTTTCAATAGTAGTTCGTGGAATAGTAATAAAATTGTTCTTGTGAAGGTGCTGTTTTGGCATTTTTTTATTTTGTTCAAAATGTGAATTTGGAGAATAACTTGACTTTAAAGAAATAAATTGGTAGGTGTCAAAACAGTTCAAACATTTTCTTGAAAATGTCTTCTTTTTTTTTACATAGTTTTTTTTTTATTCTTGTGTAATTTGAAAATTGAAAATAACTGGTTTCTAAAATTGATAAACTAGTCAACTGAAAAAACGAATGACTGAAGAAAGAAAAAAATCTTTTACCTTTTTGTTTTTCGAAGAAAAAATATTTCCCTCACGTTTCCCTTTTCAATATTTTTTCCCTTCCTTTTTTTTACCTTCCAGTTGGTTTTTTATTTGTTCTTTGTATTTTCTATTCCGCACCTTTGCTTGAATACAAGAGTAACTGCTGTTCTTGTATTTTTTGGTACGCTGGAATATTTTGAATTCATGAGACTCTGAAATTCAAATGGGTGAACAGCGAGGAAAGTTTTAGCATAAAATGAACATACTACAGCAGGAGCTGTCTCTATTTTTCCCAGATTAAGAAACAAAAGAGAGAAGGAGAAAAAAGGAGTAGGTGAAAGAAAGAACAAGGAGAAGAAGAGAAGGAGAACGAAGGACGAAGGAAAAAGAGAAGAAGAGAATGAAGACAGAGGAGGAGGAAATAGAATAAAATATGGAAGAAGAAGTTGGAGGAGGAGAAGAAGAAAAACAAAAAGGAGGAGAAGAAGAAAAAGAACGAGAAGATAACGAAGAAAGTAAGAAAAAGAAGAAAGAACTTGCTGGGAAATTCTCTACTTCATGAAAAAAGTTTTTGCATCTTTATTTTTACCATAAAGAATAATAATAATAATAATATTAGAAAATACCAAGTTTCACCGTTCTTGTTCAAAAAAGGAAGAGGGGAAAATATATTGCTTGAAAGTTTTTTTTTTTTAGAAAGAAATAGTGGAGAGAGATAGAAAAAAAGGAAAGTGGGAGAAGAGATAGAGATATTTTAAAGATTCTTCTTCTTTTTACCTACACTCCTTTTGGTGAGAGAGAGAGAAAGCTAAAGAGAGAATAAAAAGAAAAGGAAAAATGCTTAATGCTCAGATTAGCTTTTTTAATCCAGCTTTGCGCTCTCACTAATGTGCAATGGAGTTACAAAAACATGGAAAATATAATCTCTTAATTAATAACATAGCCTACAAAGAAGAAAGAATTACCTACATTTCTTTCTCGGAAAATTGTAATTTTATGCTAAAACAAACAGTAGATCCAAAGACTGAATCCAGCTTTTCTTTAGAAATAAACTGCCTATTATTTCAAAATCTGTTTTTTTTTTTTTTTTTTTTAATACAAAATTTTAACAAGCTTGGCCCGTCCCTCCGGGAATTTTTTACCCCGTAGTTTATTCGATCGTGGTTAAAGAATACCTATGTATACCATTATTTTAAAATCTGTTTTTTTTTTTTTTTTTTTTTAATGAATATTAACATTTAACAAGCTGGGCCCGTCCCTCCGGAAATTATTTAGCCCGTAGTTTATTCGATCAGTACCTACCTATGTACCTACCTAATTTGTTTAATATTTAGTTTATTAACAGACTGACGACACCGAAGCGAATACAATAGCCCGTCCACTATCCTTTTTTTATTACTATCGTAATAATAAAGGAAGTACGGGCTAAAAATGTAAACATAATGTACCTATTGAATGTGTTGTGAAAGAAACTATTTCTTGTCCATTATTTATTAATACGGGGTCCCTATTATCGTAATTATTACTACCTCTCTCTCGCCCTCTCCCCCCTATCCCTCTCTCCCTCTGACTTCACACCATTCAAGTGTCATTCCTCCCCCAGTTAACATAGTGTGTTTTATGACGAGCAACACACCTTTGTGTTCGTAATTCGAAACGTTTAAATCACGCCCTAGGGTACATCCAATTATATGCATCATAAAACACGGATTTATCTCTTGAGCAGAGCTGCTCAAAATTTTCAGTGAATCTCCTTGTGTGGACCGCGGGTAACGGTTGAGGATGTGGACTGTTTGGTCCTCTTTTTGTGGACCGCGGCTAACGGTCGAGGGGAAAGCGAGAGATATCTCAGAGAGAAAGGGCACCTCTCTCCCTATCGCAGAGAGAAAGAGTGAGAGAGAGCATAGAGAAATAAATATTAGAGGGCGAAAGAAGACATCAGAGTTTGATTTATTTTGAAAGGATTATGTATGTTATCAACATTTCCTGTGATACGATTACCTACCTATGTGACATCTAGACTCCTAATGTAAAGTGCATACCTAGGTATGAATTAGACTATTGTTCTTCCCATTTTTGACAAAAATCACTAGCTAAATATTAGTGTGTATCAGGGAATTTTAAGTATTAAGTCAGACATTTTTAACTCCTAAAGTAACTCTCAAACCGACGAAAATCCCACAAAGAACCTCTTTACAGACTTATAAAAGTACTCCTATTAATAAACCCACACACCTAGGTAAAATAAAGCTCACGGTGCTCGTTTAGATAAAGCTGTACTTCCCAAGCTGTAAAGACCGCAGTATGTCAACGTGGGAACAAAGGAATTGAGAGCTTTGAAGATAAAGTCAAGGGAGAGGGGACTTGAGAACAGGCACTTTAGAAAACCTCTAAGCCTCCTTGTAGATGGGTAGTAAAATTAAACCGACAATTAAAAAGCCTTTCCTTCGTACAAAAGGACCCCCTCAACCTACACTTGCGAATGAGCCTAAAGAAAACTTAAGTCAAAGAAAATTAACCCCTTTTTTCAACACTTTATCACACGTGGTGAAAAACTGACTACACTACACGCATACTCTGTATTTCCTAAGAGTTCTTAAAATTAGAATATTGTAGGTACCTACCTACTTATTATTTACTTACATGTGGATTTTTGAGGGATCAAAAAGTGTTTAAATTTCTTCCCTTCCTCCAGTACCAACCTAACCACCCCCCTCAGTCTGGTTTTTGATGATACCTTTTGAAAGTAAATAATTATCTGGATAAATTTCCCGAGAAAAACAAGTTTTAATAGGCAACTTTCAAGAGGAACTTTCGAAACATTTTTTTATAATGAAGGCAGTTTATAAGTGAAAGTTCAAGTTCATTATTTTGTTTTCCCGGGGGAAAAAATGCCGCTTTTTACGAAATTAATGAACGATTTGAAAATTTACTGCTCTTGCTGATCCTTAGAATGGCATCCTCGGATTCCAAGAAATATTTGATCAAGAAGAATGGAGCCACTCCCCTCATTCTATCACCTTCAGGTAAGAATTTTCAATTTCAACATGGCAATGTTTTTCCTTCTCAAATTAATACCTAAATACGGTACCTATTATTAACATGAAAATAAAAGGAAAACATTACATTCAAAATTGACAGAGCGTAAGAATTTTCATAATGCTGAAATTTGTATGGCCGCCTGGAAATCAATTAGGTATGCAATATGCAACAAAGAAATGAGAATTTCTGTAATGTTGAAATTTGGAGGTTGGGAGACAGATTGTTGTTGTTAACGTCTTTTACAACGTTCCGGTCAGCCAGTTATGATTATGTGCTTATATCTTCTTACTCATGTACCTAGGTACATTCAAAAGAGTGTAGAGAGAATCCTGGACATTTCAGATACATTCGACCCCCGGGGTGTTCATAATTCTTCAGACATCTGTTGGCAAATTTTCATATTTTTCCTCCTTGCCTTCATCCTGAATTTATAACCCTAAACAACGTTTCGACATCTCAAAATTAACCACCATAAAAAAAAAGCTTGGGACTTTAGACGCCAAAGTTCTATCAAAAAAAAAAAAACTTTTTTTCAAATTTGCTGGAAGCTATGCCCCCCCCCCTTTCTTTTTGCTTTCCTACCTCTCTTCCATCCTTCAGGTAGGTAGGTAGGTAGGTAGGTAGGTAGGTAGGTACTAACATACAATGGTTTCATTATTGTAACTTGGGTGCAAGTTTTAATTTGAAATGAAACTGATTTTACAAGTTCTATCTCCCCAAATGTTATCCTATGATATACTCCGAGAACACCTGGTGTTCGGGACTTTTTTTGGGGAGTTAGAAAAAGTTTTGGTGGAAAGAAGATTTTTTTTATCTACCTCTTTGTTGAACTCACTCTGTGTGAACTTTTCCCCACGAGAAATGGAGCACATAAAAAACAAGTTTGCGTCCTCGTGTAATCCCGTTTTAATAACATGAAACATAATTCTATGGTTAGGCTGGAAACAAAATGCGTCGAAATGTTTCGTGTAATATACACACTGGCGTGCTCAGGCCGGAACTTGGCCTGGCGCACTGCCGTGCGCCTAGATACAAGAGGATCCTTCCTAAGCCAACAATGCTTCTACGAAGGATTGGCTGTGATGTTATTCAAATGGTTATGTTCATAGGGAGGGACCTTCGGACCTGTTACACTTTCATGTAGCAGAGATTGGAAGGTGAATGCTAAAGGTGTTCCAGAGAAAAAATGAAAAGAAGCATTGTTTCGTGTGCTTTAGAAAGTCGTAAGAAAGTTCTATCTCCCCAAATGTTATCCTATGATATACTCCGAGAACACCTGGTGTTCGGGACTTTTTTTGGGGAGTTAGAAAAAGTTTTTGTGGAAAGAAGATTTTTTTTTTTTATCTACCTTTTTGTTGAACTCACTCTGTGTGAACTTTTCCCCACGAGAAATGGAGCACATAAAAAACAAGTTTGCGTCCTCGTGTAATCCCGTTGTAATAACATGAAACATAATTCTATGGTTAGGCTGGAAATGGCCTGGATTTAAGGCGGCCTGGATTTCACACAACCTGGATTAGATAATCGCGATAAACGCAAGGTAAAATGGGAGCTTTACACATCACGAGGCAAGATGAAAATGGGAACTTAACACACCACGCCCTCTGTGCTTGTCTGCAAGGGAGAAAATATCGCACAAACCGTTTGAAAGATTGAAAAATTAATTGAAAGAGATAAAGTAAATTGATTGCTTTTGAATTTGTTCCAATGTTAGTATTGTTAGAGTTTATTTTTCAAGATATTTTTTTTTCATCCCTTCTTATACCTCGGTATTTTTAGAAATTCTCCTTTGAATCTAATTATAGATTATATTATTAATCGTATGAACGTATATTTTAACATCGAGATAAAGTAAATTGATTGCTTTTGAATTTGTTCCAATGTTAGTATTATTACAGTTTATTTTTCAAGATATTTTTTTTTTTTTTTCATCCCTTCTTATACCTCGGTATTTTTAGAAATTCTCCTTTGAATTTAATATTATATTATTAATCGTATGAACGTATATTTTAACATCAAATAAGAAAGTTGAACATGAACAATGGAAAAAGAAAAACAGTACCTATTGAAAAGAACAAAAGAACAGTAAATCAGAGTCGGATATCGAGATGATTCTCTATGTATGAGATAGCACTTCTCTGAATTTAATATTTATATTTTAATCTTTTGCGAGCCACATTACCAAAAACTTTACTTTCTGCCTTATTCCCTGTCTAGGCAGTAAACAAACAGATTTAACTAAAAAAAAAAAAATGATAGGTACGAGAAAAATACTGCCTACACCGACCTGCAAAAGTTTGAAATGAATATTATTTGCAGAAGAAAACGTTCCATTCTATTTCAACTTGGAACAGGATGCTGGATGACCAATAATTTGCCGATAAACAAGCTCCTCGCCGTCTGACAAAATATGGAAGACCAATGCAGAGCTAGAGAAAGTAATTTAATAAAAAGCGAAATCCAAAGAGAAATGGAGAGAAGAAAAGTCGAAAGAAAAATAAAATAACAGAAGCGTAGTGTAGTGTACATTGATTTTTTAGCTTTGTCTAGGAGACTTTAAACTTTTAGTTGAACTACAAATTGAGTTTCTCTCCTGCTTATTAGGAAGCTTGGTAGTTGCTCACCAAAGGGACGTTGTACCTTTGTAGTTTTGCAGCCTCATCTGTACATTATTAACAAGGCTTTGTACCTATTTTAGTCAATTTATTTTGAAATTATGTATTATCTCAATTCTATAGACATTTTATTATTTTATCCACAAGAACAATATTCATCCGTACCTACTGTGTGTACCAGACTTAAAAAGTATATAGATAAAATAAATTAATGTTTGTGTGATGTGTTAGTACCTGCTTAATAAGTAGTGGAGGTAGTAGCCATTAGAATTAGATGATAATTTTTTTATTTATTTATTTATATTTATTAGAGTGTGCCAACATACTAGAACATGTTGTATACACTAGATGATAATGAAAAATAATAATAATAATAATGAACAAATAAATATTGGACCTCAATTTCCCTTGATATTGTCGACTAGCCTAGAGTAATATTGTGACCTCAAGCTTCTATCTAATTACGAAACCTCACTGATCGAAGCTTACTCTGTAATTTTCTACAGAAAATTATAGTTTGCGAAACCCCAGAAAAAATTGCTTATCACCAAACACCTCGGGATAGCAATTACACCTACATAGGTATATTTACCTAATAAAATTATTATTTTCTAGCTGGCAAATCCTCTCTGGTATAATTTTGCTATTTTTAATAACTTTCAGTGGGACTCAAAACAGCGAACATATTAGGGTAAAAAGTGTTGATTATTATTATTATTTTTTAGCTAAAAGTCTGACTAAATAATCGTACATGCTACTATAGGCTGCCTCAAGTAGACGTGTGCAAAATTACTGTACTGTTTTTCTAGCTTACCGGGGCAAAATTAATAGGACTTAAAGGGTTAGTAAGTAGAGATAGTTAATACCTTGTTATTACTACATTACTCAAAACATCTACCTTCTTCAAGAACAGCAACGATTTGCCTCTTAATAACAAGAAATGCCTTTGGAATAATCCTTTAACAAGCAATGGCCGCACAACTGAAGAGGAAAATCCTTTAGAAACATTGTACATATCAGTATTATCATATCCCTTTCTCTTCATCTCATTATATTTGATTTATATACAGAAAACATGCTCATAAAAAAATCCTTAATGTGTCCTGCTTGCTACAATGATGTTTTTATCCTTTGTCTGAAGGATAACGTCGCCTCTACAAGGAAAATCTAATTTTGAACGCATCATGAAATTCAAAGCTTAAAAAAGAAAAATATATAAAAACCTAGAACGGATATGGCCCTTGCTGGAAAGTACCTACCCTTTGATTTCCTCCTCTAACTCGCATAATGTACAAGCAGGAAAATAGAACTCTGGGAATGAGAAAAAATGCTGGACTTTTTTTGCGCCAAGTGTTTCTGTTTTTTATGGCTTTTTAAGTGGGCCGAGTTTTTCTGCCTACGCTAGCAATAGAGTTACGGCTAGAAATAGGTAGGATAAAAAAAATGTATTGAAACTGTACATTGGTATTTGGGCAGATACTAACATGACTATAGGTAGCAAACTACCTAAGGGTGGCCGCAGAACGAGGCAATAACTCTTAAAATCCTTGATCAGTAAACTCTGAATTTTCAAAGTTGAAAAAAATCATTAGGTACCTACCTATTTGAAAATTTCAATAAAAACTGGCGGTTTTCCTCCTCGGAAAAAAAATCCAACTTACAATTTTGGGAACATCGTTTTTTTAGAATTTTTAGAACTTCATGATTTTACAATTTTGATAACTTAGTGTTTCGACTTTTCCCTCCATAACTCGTTGTTCTTACTGGATGACTCGTTCTCAATGAAACTAGAGTAAACAGTTGAATGTATAATTATTGCGGGCGGCTTCCCACGGCCATAAACAATTCGTCCTTACCCAATTCAGATGTTACTATTTACGCACGCTAATCACATGTAATTTATTACATTTGTTCTCTTCCAATGACAGTTCTTCTATGAGATACACCAGGGCCGGGCTCAGTGAGGAAGGAATAGGGGGGGGGATGAAATTGGGAAAAAGGTACAGTAAAAATAGATAACTAAGGAGGAGGAGGAGGAGGATTAGGAGGAAGATCAATTCAAAGATCAACATATAGCCAGCCTAGTTAGCTTAGTTGGTAGTGCGTCTGCCTTGTAAGCGCTAGGCCGCGGGTTCGATTCCCGCCCGGGGCGGATTTTATCCTGATGGAATAATGTTCGTTCTCGGAACGGCTGGCTTTCTCCTATCCTGTCTTCCTTCTCTCTTCGATTTCGGGACGATAAGACCATAGCAGTTACAGTTCCCTCTGTCAATTTTTCTTTTTTTTTTTTTTTTTTTTTTTTTTTAGAAAAATTAAAAAGGGTAATTAAGAGATTTGGAAAAAAACCTTTGAAAAAAAAAAAAAAAAAAAAAAAAAAAAAAAAAAAAGATCAACATATCGATGGGTATACCCGTTTGGAACGTCATGCGTCATTGACTGCTGTGGAACTTTCGGGGTGCACTCATCAGCTTCGAGAGGATCATTTTGAATAGAGCCTTTGCAAAAAAAAGACAAGCCCTATAGGTGTCTGAAGCTGTGTCCACACGTAGTTGACGCCGTCGATCGACGAGGTGAAGAGGTGAATTTATGTTATCAAGGCAGTGTACAGTTTCAGTCGACGTTGATCGACCATCGATCGGCGGAGTCGACCATGTGTGGACACAGCTTACTACTAATTTTAGGGATATATTTTTTTTTTAGTTCAAATCAGAGTTTGAATGTTTTTAGTATGTAAGCGTCTCCCCTGTGAATATTGCCTGATCTATTATTCCGTTCCGCTGTTTAGGTACCTATTTCTTTTTTTAACGCTGGTCAATATTAACTTGGTACGGTTGCCGATCAGTTTAAAATTCCATTTAACTTCCTCATACGAAAACTCTACCTGTCTGAAATTTAGAAAATAGGTAGATTATCTAAAAATTATTCTTTCCGTTCATGTTTCGCGCAAAAATTCGGTAGCCCAAATTTTTGACAATCATCAAGACAAGGTAATTATTTCTTTTTGGTGTGTTTTTGTAATCAATGTCATTGTTCTCTTGAGTTGCGTGCGGTTTTTAGAATCAAATCATCCTCGATTCGTAATGCTAAATATTTCTAGTTTTGGTCCATTTCGACAGCTTGTTTGTGCTTGTAGGTTTGATTCTAGTGTGCTGTAATTGAAAAATCAGTTTTAGTGAACAATTTTTTTCCAAGTTTTTCTAAGGAATATAATTTTTCAAAGTTTTTCGATTTTTTAGTGTTAGCTACAAGATTAAATACGACTATGTCCTACATAGCCTCAAGATTACAATTACGTTAAATTGATTGCAGTCTTATATGTTTTTAAAACTGCATGAGAGAAAACAAAATCAACAAAATTTCGCCTTTGATTTTCTCAAAATCAAAAAAGCTCGTGTTAATTTCACCTCAAATTGATCATTAGAATTACCTACTCGGAAGCACACGTCTATGCTTCCAAGAAATTAATTAAAATATGTGTTAGTGCAAAGTGTGCCATCCAAAGATCTATGTTTTTAAAACTGCATGAGAGAAAACAAAATCAACAAAATTTCGCCTTTGATTTTCTCAAAATCAAAAAAGCTCGTGTTAATTTCGCCTCAAATTGATCATTAGAATTACCTACTTGGAAACACACGTCTATGCTTCAAAGAAATTAATTAAAATATGTGTTAGTGCAAAGTGCGCCATCCAAAGATATTCTTCCATCTGTGTATAAACGCTACCAAGCATGAATTGTAAGTCTCTTTTTCAATCTACTTTTCTCTACTTAGATTTCGCTTTGAAAGCACAAGGTGTAGTGCAAGTTGTTAGGTTCCCACATTATCTGTGAAGTGCTCAGGAATGTGTCGTCAGGGCCCTTAACAGCCTAACCTGCCTAACCCCTTTCAAACCTAAGTGAGCCCTTTATTTTTGTATAAACGCTACCAAGCATGAATTGTAAGTCTCTTTTTCAATCTACTTTTCTCTACTTAGATTTCGCTTTGAAAGCACAAGGTGTAGTGCAGGTTGTTAGGTTCCCACATTATCTGTGAAGTGCTCAGGAATGTGTCGTCAGGGCCCTTTACAGCCTAACCCCTTTCAAACCTAAGTGAGCCCTTTATTTTACAAACAAAAATAGGTACTAGGATTAGGGTACCAGTTGTTTGCCTATGTAAAAAACGTGCTTGATTTTGGCCCCTCAGTGAGTCCATCCCTCTCCCCCATAAGTCTGTTCTGCACAAAATTTTCAATGATTTTTACTATCCAAAGCTGTGTCCACACATATTTTCATTTTTGAGGGGAAAAACTGCTGACTCCGGTCCACCTTAAGCCCTGGCCCGGGGCAAATGAGGCCGGATAAACGTCATGGCATACGCTCCCGTAGGCGATGACGTCATAATTCATGACTCCCGCTTCGTTTGTTTGTGCGCAAGCGTTTCTGCGCAATTTTGACGTGAAATCTGACGTCACAACTCTTTGAACTTTTTCATTAGAACGGCAATTAACAATTGAATTTTCGACCTTTCAAAGTTACTTTTTCGGAGTTTCGACCTCAGATTTGGATTTTTCAAAACCTTTTTCGTAGGAATTGACCATTTATTAATAATATTTTCCCAATTGCAACTCCTCCATCCATGAAGTCAAGCAGTTCAAAAGTCACCAATACTAAAGTCATCCAGTATACACATCCACTTCCTTTTCCTCATCCATTCCATCCCTTTTCCATCCCATCCCTTTTCCATTGTGTAAGAGAGTTCATTAGATAATATTGTCACGTCTCTAATAAAACGTCACATTAAGAACGACTTTCAAATAAAAATAAAAATTGTGTGACAGCGTCGAATATTCTTGTAGTTTTTTTTTCCTTTGTGTAAAAAAAGAGCAATTGTCACGTCTCTAATAAAACGTCACATTAAGAACGACTTTCAAATAAAAATAAAAATTGTGTGACAGCGTCGAATATTCTTGTAGTATTTTTTTTTTCCTTTGTGTAAAAAAAGAGCAAAAAAATGTTGCTGATGGCTTTCATGAGTTCGAGATGGTGAATGGGACAATATGGTATGTCTCATGAATCTCATGATGCTGTAATGGGACAATATGACCCTGTAAACGACATTCAGATTGTTCCGGGTAGGAAAAAGCTGATGGCTTTCATGAGTTCGAGATGGTGAATGGGACAATATGGTATGTCTCATGAATCTCATGATGCTGTAATGGGACAATATGACACTGTAAATGACATTCAGAATGTTTCGGGTAGGAAAAGTGGGACATCTGCAGTGAAAATGACAGAGAAATCAGAGAATATTGGTATAGTGGCTTCCCTGGATTTGGAGGAGAATCACTTTAGTTAAGAGTGTGGAATTAAGGGCCCTAAGAGAGAAAATATTCAGAGCTACACAAACGGGGTCAGGCTTTACGAGACCCAAAAAGACAGCGAGAAAGAAAGTTTTGCATGTATAACAGCATCTAAAACAAACGAATTGTCTAGCAATGTATACCAGACTAAACTGGAATGCACTTAATGTTAGATTGAACAATCTAGGAGCGTTAGTGGCCAATATAAGGAGTTGTAGGGTCAATAATAACTACCAACATAGCATAAAGTGGGACATCTGCAGTGAAAATGACAGAGAAATCAGAGAATATTGGTATAGTGGCTTCCCTGGATTTGGAGGAGAATCACTTTAGTTTAGAGTGTGGAATTAAGGACCCTACGAGAGAAAATATTCAGAGCTACACAAACGAGGTCAGGCTTTACGAGACCCAACAATCTAACAGCGTTAGTGGCCAATATAAGGAGTTGTAGGGTCAATAATAACTACCAACATAGCATAAAAAAATGTGGTACATTAGTGACAAGCTCTCAAGTCCCTACTTCCGATCACTTCATCAGACAATTGCAGATGGCACATCCTGGAAATTTCCGTTTCTTCTATCAGTCTCATCTCTTCCCTTTTCTGTCTGTCTGTCTCTCTTCCCTTCTCTTTTTCTCTCTTTCTCTCTCTCTCTCACTCTTTCTCTCCATCTTCGTCTTCATCCTCCGCCATTTCCTCTCAGAGAATGTCTTCCAAAGGAATAATGTGTCTTGGAAGGAAGCTAGTTTCAATCTTAGAAGAAGCTAGTTTCTTGGAGGGGAAGCTAGTTTCCCTATTAGAAAACAAGACAATAGAAACTCGTAACAAGATAACGAGCAGTTCAGGGCAAATTATGTGCCCTCGAATCTTGATAAGTTTCACAACTATGTGCTTGACAAAGTTCTGGGTCCTGATAAAAAGTTTGAATCAATATTCCTCAGCTAACGTCCCCTCAGTGGTGTGTGTGCGATTTTCAAAAGGGAAAGGTATAAACTCATTTGCGATATGTATCAAAAGCTCAGCGTTCATATTTTCGTATTGATAACTCTTGGTGTCTTGGTCATAGACGGATCACTTCAAGAAAAGTTTGTTTCCTTTTTTTTTTTTTTTTTTTTTTTTTTCATTTCTTGGAACGACAGTCTAGGTTAGAGACATCATAATTTCTCTGAAGACAAAATAATGTTGGACGTTGCAGAAATATGTACTTTATTTCCCTTCAATAAAATTTATTTAATAAATAAATAAAAGCAATTTGCATGATACAATATTTTTGACCCAACCGGGAATCGAACCGGGGTCTCCACACAATGAGAGCTGATTTTTTTAAATATGTAAATACCTACCTATAAAGGCTTTTTGTGATTATTTCATATCGGTTATAAATAACAAATAATGTATTCTAGGCTAGAATACTTCTAGGCCTTTAAAAACAATAAGATTTTTTCTACCCTGTTGAATTTTCCATTGTTAAAATCCCCGTGTGCGTCATGTAAGAACAAGCTCATAATATTATTTCGAGTATTAAGAGAAAAAAAAAACATAACACAAGTAGGAAAAGCCTATAAGCATTCCTCTTCCTACACTCCTCTGGTATGCTTTAATCCCAGGTTTTTTTGCACAATGAACATCTGATCCCAGCTAGCATGAATATGTTTGTATGCTTACGTACCGACTAACAGTAGGTGTACCTATTTTCCTTTCGGAAACATTCAGTTTCTAGACCTTCAGTGGTTGGGAATCCGCCATCTTGGATTATGGTTTAGTATAGGCCCTACCACACCACCTAATAGTTGAACGAAATAAAGTATTTTCCTTTAAATCAGGGGAAATGAACCTACCAAAAACAAACGAGCCATAATGTTTGCGCAAACCATTCAAAGGTGAATAGCATGGTTTTAGTATAGTGTACGGTTTGAAGGATTTTGGTGAGGAACACAGTGTGTTCCTCACCAAATGTGTGCAAATGGTTTGATAGTTCATGGCTTGGCTTGAACGATTTCGGTCAGGATCTCATTGTTTGTGCAAATAGTCTCATGGTGTATGGAAGGGTTTGGGGTTAATTAGATTCAGAATATAATAAGATTCCGGAGAAAGCAGAAAAAAAACGACAAAAAAGGATAAAAAGGAAGAAAAGAAAATTAACAGGAAAATTCACGAACAAAGTTAATGAGAAAAGTAGAAAAAAACACCTCAAATTGAGGTCATAGCTTTACAAAACCTGACCCTGACAGCGTCCTTTTATGAAGATGAAAGCTTTCTGGATCATCCAAGGGGAAAATTTCGACTCGAAAACTCTATTAACATTTGCTAACACAAATTAGGACACGGGTGTTCTGTTCGCTCCTTGCTTTACAAGGACAACCGTAAAAATTAAATTTAAAATTCTAATGATCTAGTAATTTAGATTAATTTCCTCTTGCAGAACTTTCTGAATTCCCATGAGCTCACGTGAAGTGATAGTAGTGTGCTTCCTTTACTTACAATTTTGAGTCTCCAATGCAAGGTATGACAATAGGTAGGCAGGTACGTAAGTACCATATTAACCATATTTCAATTTTCTCAAGCTTACTTACGGCGCAAACGGTCAATGCAAACTGTCCGTATTAATGTTAAAGCACTTTGAAAAGGGGAAAAAAGGTTACTAGCTAGGGTATCAATGATGCAGGAAATTTCACAGACGGTTTAATCGAATCCTTAATCTCCACTTACAGTTAGGAGTTAATGGAAGGATCAAATGAGGGATTTTTTTCATCTGTTTCGTATTTTTTTTAAAAGAGGTTTGACAGAGGGAACTGTAACTGCTATGGTCTTATCGTCCCGAAATCGAAGAGAGAAGGAAGACAGGATGGGAGAAAGCCAGCCGTTCCGAGAACGAACATTATCCCATCAGGATAAAATCCGCCCCGGGCGGAAATCGAACCCGCGGCCTAGCGCTTACAAGGCAGACGCACTACCAACTAAGCTAACTAGGCTGGCTATCTGTTTCGTTTAAGGAAGTGGAAAAATAGTGTCATTAGGAAAAAAAATCCAGGAACTTTAGAAGATTCACAGCTCAGACTGAAAAATTCTAGAGAAGAGAGAAGAAGGTCGTGTTACTCAATGTCTTCTTAATAGGACGACCATCATAAATCCGATGTAAAGTGCTTGGATAACGTCTTTTATTACTCTTTACCCGGATGCCAAACTAGAGCGAGACAGAGAGAGAGAGAGGGATGGAGCGAGGGAAAGAGTAAAAAAAAAGCATGGGAAATATAAAAGGCAAAACTAATTTTTCATGTTTAATGTCTTTTTCGGTTTCCCTCTAATTACTTGTATGAGACCATAAAAACAGGAAGAAAGAATGAAAGCATTGCGTTTTTTTTTCCTCGTCCTAGTCCTCCTTCTCTTCTTCGTTCTCGTTTCTCTTCCTTCTCCTGCTCTTACTTTTGCTCCTTCTCCTCATCCTCCTTCTTTTAATGGATGTTTAATGTCTTTTTCGGTTTCCCTCTAATTACTTGTATGAGACCATAAAAACAGGAAGAAAGAATGAAAGCATTGCGTTTTTTTTCCTCGTCCTAGACCTCCTTCTCTTCTTCGTTCTCCTTTCTCTTCCTTCTCCTGCTTTTGCTCCTTCTCCTCATCCTCCTTCTTTTAATGGTATGCACTATGCAACTATGGATTAGTTGTTTCTAATTACTTCACAAGGAGAGTACAACTGGAAAGGTCATTTATGACGCGAAAAGCTTCCCTTCCTTTTATGTAAATGGGTACCCCACCCTTTCAAAAGATAAGAGGTTGTCAAACTTACTGGAATATCCCTATAGTTTGTATCTCTGGGATACCTGCAGTGGCATACTGGGATATCCCACTGAGATACAAACTAGAGGATATATCCCGTTGAATACTGCAGGTCACATCCACACTCACATCATCTCTTTCCACATCAGCTCACCAATCTTTATTGGCACCTCGAAGTTTCTCGAACACAGCTTACACACTACACAGCCCTTGTACTATTGTCCATTGTACCATATGTAGTGTAGGGCCGGCCATTCAATATCAGGTAGACCTGACAGGTACGGTCACATCCACACTCACATCATCTCTTTCCACATCAGCTCACCAATCTTTATTGGCACCTCGAAGTTTCTCGAACACAGCTTACACAGCCCTTGTACTATTGTCCATTGTACCATATGTAGTGAAGGGCCGGCCATTCAATATCAGGTAGAACTGACAGGTACCCCTAAACAGGTCCGCTTATCAGGTCTACCTCACATTGTGTGTGCTCATCAGGTTTTAGGTAGACCTGTTCAGGCGTACCTGTCAGGTCTATCTGATAGTGAGTGGCCGGCCTAGCATTGACTAACTTTGTGCTTCATTTTGGACTTGACCATAATAGCCCATGTAATAATATTGACTAGTTTCGGGTTGGACTGTTGGAAAATGGAATGACTATTTTTGAGGGGTTTGCGCTCCCCTGTAGGTATACCGCGCGAGTATAACGAATCTTTAACAGACTCGACCCCTAGACGAGGTCAAGTAATTACCTTGAATTTGCCCGAAAAATCTTTTCCCATGTCCCAAATTAGTATTGTCTTTTTTCAATTAACATATTTTTTTCATTTAACTCTTTCAAGGGCGGTGGTTAATGTACTGACCACCTTTTTAGAGCGCAGTAGGGGCAGATATTTTCAAGCTTGTGGAACCTTTCAGAGAGCTCTAGCGAAATTTTGATAAACTACTAGCAAATTTACTGATTATTTCAATTTTACGTAGAGAACAAAACCCCTCTCTAAAACTGGTGGTCAATGAACTAACCACTGCCCATAGAAATAGATAGAGAATTATATTATACACATTTCAAGGGCGGTGGTTAGTAAACTAACCACCGCCCTTGAAATGTGAAAGAAAGTGTGTTTTTTCTGCCCCTCAAAGAGTTAACAATAATTATACCCAAATGCACTTGATAAATCCTCATTCCTCAGCATCAAACTGAAGTAGCGTAAAGCATAACGTTTCGAGACCTCACCTGAAACCTGGCTCTCAGTTTGACAAGCCCCAAGTCATCATCAGTGCTATTAGTATGCTTATGTTTATTATTCTGCTTATGCTTATTATCATGCTTATGCTCATTATTAGATTACCAGTGTCGAGATAGGTTACTTCAACATTCTCCACCTGTACTCCGACATTTCACAAGCTTTCCAAGCTATTTGTTCTATCGCTGGGAATTTTCCATGAATTATTTCCACGAGTTGTGAGCTGTCTAGTGTTTTCCTTGTGATCTTTGTGCATTAAACATTCATAGCTATTCGTGCTCTCAGCTTGTCAAGTGCTTTTGTTTACTTCGCTGATGGATACCTACTTGAAATTTTCGTGATCCTAACTCGGTGCCGGGTTTGAACTTTCGTGTGGAATTTTTCACGAACTACCTAACGATTTCAAGTGTTTCATAGTGGCGGCAGATTGAGTTTTGTTTTAGTTTTTCGATTATCTATTGGAGAGTTTTTGCAACCAAATTTAGCGTCCCGTTAACTGAACTTTTTAACGTTACTTGACGAAAACTGATTCCTGCACATGTGCAGAACTCAATTAACGTAAAAATTCAACTAGCGGGACGCTAATTTTGGTTGTAAAAACTCTCTATTTACGTTTTTTGTTCCAAATGACGATCCAGTGAATCTTTTGGTACTTTCTTTATTCTTATTGTTAGTTAGGGTTCAACTTTCGTCATCACTTTTTTTTCCAAGTGTCAACGCACGATTCCCAGTTCTTCGATGTGCCGATGTCAATAGCGTCCTGTAGTACCGTTATTTGACGTTTGTGGAGTGGCAATTGTGAATTTTCTCTCATTCATCGCAGTTTTGAATCCCTTGGGCATGATTTTGAAGTTTTTAATTACTTCCTTTTGAAACGCGATAGCTAAAAATGATTTCCTAAAGGTTATGAATATGAAAGTGTTTTGTGAAGTAAGAAAGATGATATGCCGGTGGACCGTTCTTGGACAAGTTGACAGGTAAACTATATTTTTAATTGACCGAATGATAGTGAGGTCTATGTTTTAATTCGACCATTTTGATGTTTGTATATTTGTTTTGAATGTATGTTCCGCTATAACTCTCGATTGCCTGGTCTGATTTTGATGAAATTTGGCACACATCTTCATTGAATCAAAACACGTCGATCCCTGAAATTTGGGGTCCCAGAAGTGAGAGGGGCCAGAACTGAAGGGGACTTTGTGTTCTACACGTTTCAGAGTCCAATAGGTGACTCATTCATAATAAAGTCATAAACCATTGTATTCTATTTTTCTTGTAAGACCCCAATTCTTGGGAAATCTATACCTATTGTTTAAAAAAGAGGTCAACCATTCTTAATCTTCTAAGAATCTAAGAGATTGTAAATAAAACCTGTTCTCTGTCCTTTTTATTACGTAAGACGTAGTTATCCCTTCTGTTCTAATTCAATACATGTGAATAAGCATTCAATCGTACCTACCTTCTTCTCAGCTTGGGCAAAAGAATCTGAGTGAGGTCTACAGTTCACAGAACTACTAGTTGTTATTTTGATTTAAATCAGGTTTGAAATCGCCTATTTTAAAAATATGATCAAGTATCCAAACCCCTCTGACTGAAAAAAAGACTGTGTTTGAAAGTCAATAGGAAAGTGGATAAAGGTCCAGTGGATTGAAAGATTGGAACACATCACATGCCTTCAGGCATACTCCATTAATCTAGAGGTTATTCTGGGACAATGACATACCTACCTACAATATAAAATTATAAACTTTATTTCCAGGGTTATTCTAGAGCAGAGGTTTCCAATCTGTGGTACGCAGAAGCATTTCTGGTGCTAAGCAAATAGATTTGAAACCCCTCATTTTTATTATTTGTCCGTAAATGCGAAAAAGATATCTGGCAACCCTAAGTTGGGAGAGAAAAAAATATACAGTACAGGGCACCAAAAAAATGTAACATCGGTCGACGATTAATGATTAATTGTGACATCGTTCTACCTCCAAACCACACAAAGTGACGTTTGGTGGTACACCAAAAGAACGTTGAGGTGTCATGTGGTACGCAGTACTCGGAAGTTCGGGAAGACCTGTTCTAGAGCGACTTGCAAACCTCTTCCCATTCTCTCACAGCGGAACAAACAATATTCATCGTGTTACAAAAGTTACCTATTTCACGACTTGCAAACCAAAATTAGCGTCCCTTAATTTTAACTGAACATGTTCACGTTATTTGACGCAAAAGTTACTCCACCGTGTTACAAAAGTTACTTCATCGTGTGAACATGCCTTAAATTCGGAGTCCCTGACTTCCAGGCTTGGAAATACAAGAGGATGGGAGCTTCAGGGAATAAATAATTACGGTCCCCTTTCCCTTTCCGTACGTCTCTTCAATATTGTCGTTCGCTTCCGGTAATTTTGAAGAAAAGATTAGAATGGACCCCCTTGAGCAAAACAGCATAATTTACTTGTGAAATTACGAAATGAGGTAGGTGGATGTCATTTTCATCTACCTACAGAAGTTTCCCATACCAACTATGCCTTACCTACTCATTAGTAGAAAGTAGCTTTGACTCCTTGAAAATCTTGAAATCCGGACGCTATAAAATATTTTCGATTCCCATCGGACTAAGAAGAGCTTCCATCCCCACCTTACCCTCCCTTCGGTCGTCCCGGGGTTTCACTGTTCAAAGCATCTTGGTAGGGTGATGGTTAGGGTTGGATACGTGGGCAGGCAGTAAAGGTAAGGTTCGTAGGGTGGGTAGGTATTAGACACAAACTACCTGGTAAGGTAGAGCGTAGTCATTTAGGAGGAACGTGCTTTTGTGCCTTTTCCAGTACTTCGAAATCCTCTTGAACATGAGGTTGCTTTAAACAAGAGGAATGGGAGGAGGAGGAGGAGGAGGAGGAGAAGAAGAAGAAGAAGGAGGAGGAGAAGAAGAGGGAGAAAGAGACGGGGACGAAGGAGTCCTCCTACTCTTAAGAAGAGGGAAGAGGAGAAGAAAAAGAAGAAGGAGGAGGAGAAGAAGAGGGAAAAGAAGGAGGAGGAGAAGAAGAATGAGAAGGAAAAAAAGAAGAAGAAGGAGTAGGAGGAGAAGAAGAAGAAGAATGAGAAAGAAAAGAAGAAGGAGGAGGAGGAGCAGGAAAGGAGGAAGAATAAGAAACTACCTTGTTCTCTTTTCCTTCCTCCTGATTCTGTCCTTCTTCTCTAACCTTTGTGTCTGTTTCTCTTTCTCTCTCTAGTCTATTTTCTCGTACTTTTTCTCACTTCTCCATCTACCCCCATTACCTTTCCCTCTCTCTCTCTCTCGCTCTCTCTCTCTCTCTTTCTTTCTCTCTGTCTCTCTCTTACACTAGACAGTTTGATTTGTTAATGGTGCTGAAGAGTTCATGAAAAAAAGTATAGGTATAAAAAAATACCTGCCTATAAAAAATGTTGACTCAAAATAACAACTAGTAGTTCTGTGAACTGTAGACCTCACTCAGATTCTTTTGCCCAAGCTGAGAAGAAGGTACGATTGAATGCTTATTCACATGTAATGAATTAGAACAGAAGGGATACCTACGTCTTAACGTAATAAAAAGGACAGAGGACAGGTTAATTTTCTATCTCTTAAAAGATTAAGAATGGTTGACCTTTTTTTTTAACAATAGGTATAGATTTCCCAAGAATTGGGGTCTTACAAGAAAGATAGAATACAATGGTTTATGACATTATTATGAATGAGTCACCTATTGGACTCTGAACCGTGCAGAACACAAAGTCCCCCTCAGTTCTGGCCCCTCTCACTTCTGGGACCCCTAATTTCAAGGATCGATGTGTTTTGGTTCAGTGAAGATGTGTACCAAATTTCATCAAAATCAGACCAGGCAATCGAGAGTTATAGCGGAACATACATTCAAAACAAATATACAAACATCTAAACCAAATGCAAAATGGTCGAATTACAACATAGACCTCACTATCGTTCGGTCAATTAAAAATATAGTTTACCTGTCAACTTGTCCAAGAACGGTCCACCAGCATATCATCTTCCTTACTTCACAAGACACTTTCATATTCATAACCTTTAGGAAATCATTTAGCTATCGCGTTTCAAAAGGAAGTAATTAAAAACTTCAAAATCATGCCCAAGGGATTCAAAACTGCGATGAATGAGAGAAAATTCACAATTGCCACTCCACAAACGTCAAATAACGGTACTACAGGACGCTATTGACATCGGCACATCGAAGAACTGGGAATCGTGCGTTGACACTTGGAAAAAAAAGTGATGACGAAAGTTGAACCCTAACTAACAATAAGAATAAAGAAAGTACCAAAAGATTCACTGGATCGTCATTTGGAACAAAAAACGTAAATAGAGAGTTTTTACAACCAAAATTAGCGTCCCGCTAGTTGAATTTTTACGTTAATTGAGTTCTGCACATGTGCAGGAATCAGTTTTCGTCAAGTAACGTTAAATTGGAGATTATCACGAATTCCATTTCTCCGTTTCCATTCCTAATCAAAAATTTAATTAATTTCTCATCTTCTTGCGAAATGATTACCAACAGTGTAGCTGATGTAGACTTGATTTCTATCAGTTTGTAAGGTACTTTCAACCCTGGCCATCCCAGGTACTCACTGTCCTTATAAGTCCTTATTCAATTTTCATAAGTTAGAGACATCAAATTTATCGAATAGAAATTTCAATAGAGAGTTTTTGCAACCAAAATTATCGTCCCGTTTACAGAACTCTTGAACGTTATTTGAAACGCTTTTTGGTCAATTTACGTCTTACGTTTCAATTATCGTCACGCCAACGCCAACTGAACGCCGCGCTGTACCAGCCTTCTGATTAGGAAGTCCGTTTCTTCCACAGATCCCACTATACCTCGGTTTTCTACATGATAAAATTGCAAAGTGCTTTCTAACTAACGCATAACTTTACCACGTGACGTCATCATAACCTGATTATATTACCAGGAGAAAAACTCTTTCAAGTGTGTGTCTAGCGGGTTGCGTCGAAGTTTTTTCCGACCCGAAGGCGTTTTTTCGTCTAGATGATTTTCACTTTTTTTCATTTCTTGGAACGACAGACTAGGTTGGAGACATCACACTTTCTCTAAAGACAAAATAATGTTGGACGTTGCAGAAATATGTACTTTATTTCCCTCCAATTAAATTTATTTAATAAATATATAGGCAGGTATTTTTTTATACCTATACTTTTTTTCATGAACTCTTCAGCACCATTAACAAATCAAACTGTCTAGTGTCCACAATGACCTATTTGTTACCTTCAAACAGATTAATGGTTGAGATTGTTTCCACGTTTTCAATGGCATTTCTTCCTTGGCAAACTCATTTAATAAATAAATAAAAGCAATTTGCATGATACATTTTTTTTTTTTTACCCCACCGGGAATCGAACCGGGGTCTCCACACAATGGGAGCTGATTTTTTTTAATATGTAAATACCTATAAAGGCTTTTTGTGATTATTTGATATCGGTTATAAATAACAAATAATGTATTCTAGGCTAGAAAACTTCTAGGCCTTTAAAACAATAAGATTTTTTTCTACCCTGTTGAATTTTCCATTGTTAAAATCCCCGTGTACGTCATGTAAGAACAAGCTCATAATATTATTTCGAGTATTAAGAGAAAGAAAAACATAGCACAAGTAGGAAAAGCCTATAAGCATTCCTCTTCCTACACTCCTCTGGTATGCTTTAATCCCAGGTTTTTTTTGCACAATGAACATCTGATCCCAGCTAGCATGAATATGTATGCTTACGTACCGACTAACAGTAGGTGTATCTATTTTCCTTACGGAAACGTTCAGTTTCTAGACCTTCAATGGTTGGGAATCCGCCATCTTGGATTATGGTTTAGTATAGGCGCTACCACACCACCTAATAGTTGAACGAAATAAAGTATTTTCCTTTAAATCAGGGGAAATGAACCTACCAAAAACAAACGAGCCATAATGTTCGCGCAAACCATTCAAAGGTGAATAGCATGGTTTTAGTATAGTGTACGGTTTGAAGGATTTTGGTGAAGAACACACTGTGTCAAACAGTTCGTGCAAATGGTTTGATAGTTCATGGCTCGGCTTGAATAGTCTTTCAAACAGTTTGAACGATTTCGGTCAGGATCTCATTGTTTGTGCAAATAGTCTCATGGTAGTCATGGTGTATGGAAGGGTTTGGGGTTAATTAGATTCAGAATATAATAAGATTCCGGAGAAAGCAGAAAAAAACGACAAAAAAGGATAAAAAGGAAGAAAAGAAAATTAACAGGAAAATTCACGAACAAAGTTAATGAGAAAAGTAGAAAAAAACACCTCAAATTGAGGTCATAGCTTTACAAAACCTGACCCTGACAGCGTCCTTTTATGAAGATGAAAGCTTTCTGGATCATCCAAGGGGAAAATTTCGACTCGAAAACTCTATTAACATTTGCTAACACAAATTAGGACACGGGTGTTCTGTTCGCTCCTTGCTTTACAAGGACAACCGTAAAAATTAAATTTAAAATTCTAATGATCTAGTAATTTAGATTAATTTCCCCTGGCAGAACTTTCTGAATCACCATGAGCTCACGTGACGTGATAGTAGTGTGCTTCCTTTACAATTTTGGGTTTCCAATGTAAGGTATGACAATAGGTAGGTATTAGGTACGTAAAGTACCTACCATATTTCAATTTTCTCAAGCTTACTTACGGAGCAAACGGACAATGCAAACTGTCCGTATTAATGTTAAAGCACTTTGAAAAGGGGAAAAAAGGTTACTAGGGTATCAATGATGCAGGAAATTTCACAGACGGTTTAATCGAATCCTTAATCTCCCCTTACAGTTAGGAGTTAATGGAGGGATCAAATGAGGGATTTTTTTTATCTGTTTCGTAACGTTAAAAAGTTCAGTTAACGGGACGCTAAATTTGGTTGCAAAAACTCTCCAATAGATAATCGAAAAACTAAAACAAAACTCAATCTGCCGCCACTATGAAACACTTGAAATCGTTAGGTAGTTCGTGAAAAATTCCACACGAAAGTTCAAACCCGGCACCGAGTTAGGATCACGAAAATTTCAAGTAGACAGAAAGGATTTCCCTGTAGCTGTCCTAGTCAGATGTTTTGTTATCGTTCACCATACAGGGTGTAACAATGAATCTCTTAACCATAAGTGAATTGTTCCCAGGAAGAAGGACCTATGTTATGTTTGCTGGGAACGATTGAAATAAAGAAATATTTCAAAGAGATATTAGATGAAAATTTTCTAGAAGACCCTTCCAGCAAGAAAGCCTGGCTCGTGAATAGAGGGTCAGGCTCTTCAAATACTTTTTCTTGTACCTATATTTACAATTAAACATGACTAGGGACCATCACTCTGGTGTATGGCAGATAGAAAAGATGTCTTTTTTTCATTCTGCCATCACCATTCGGCTACAGCTGAAGCCGCTACAACAACAACAACAACAACAACAACAACACCAACTTAGGAGACTGTCTCACGAAAAAAAGGTGGTTGACACCCATCTTTGGAGAAAAAAAAATCTGATTTTAGTTACATCCTGTAGAATGTGGAGCGGTTCACAGATGTTTTGATATCGTGTGTACAGAATACAAGGAGCCTTTGTATCAAAAAGGATCGTTCACATCATGCATGCTTTACAAATTATGGTCATGGGAATTTCTTGTTTCCTCATCGGATAGACGACAGCGGCTTTGTAAAAAGAGCTTGGGGTGCTGACGTAGGTATTAGTTATACGAATATAGGCATTAATTTATTGATTAAGTTCCTCACATTTCTTTGAAGTTAAAGACCATCAATTGTGATTGGTACCTATAATTGGATGTGTTTTGACGAGAATTACAATTCTGATGATAAAGCCCATCCAAGAAGATACAGGGACCTACCTCCGTGGTGTAGCGATTAGCCTCATGGACTCTGGATCTGGAAAAGAGACTGACTAGAAACCCCACTTAAGTGGGAACAGACGGAAGAAAAAGAAGAAGAGTCAATTCTCTCTATAAAGTCTTCTAGATTTCCACACTGACAGGGTTATGATGTAAAGAGATAAAGTGTAAGGCTTCCGCTATTATGAACACCACATAGACATAGACATGAACTATAACATTACATGACATAACAGTTGAAAGGTCAGCTTCAGAAGTGTGCAGTCATATGCCATGTGTCAGATTGTCAGAGAACTTTTATCCTGAAACGCAAGTAAAATCTGGTGTTAACATCAAAAATTTCACCCGATTACATTACTTTCCTTCCTAGAGGGTAAGGACTAAGGAAAGTAAAAAGGGACTGACTATTTCTAACTGCTGTCAACCCTACCTGTCGTCTCTGCAAAAAGACGCTAGAAGATTCGAACCGCTGTCCTCTCGATTATGAATCCAATATGTTAGCTACTCATATCGTATGTTTATGTTCTAAACCTAAAATACCTAAATGTTTAGCTATTTATATGTTCTAAACCTAAAATACAAATAAAGGCTCATTACATTACATTACATTACATGTTAGCTACTGCTCTCCTGGGATATTATTATGCTGAATACCTTAAAGTACCTTTACCTATTACCTGTTACTCTGTTACCTTCTTTACTTCCAATATTCGATCTAACAAATTTTACATACTTCAATAAATTCAAGCCAAAAGGTACCTGCGAGTAAACAAGTTTCGTGAAATGAAGTCAATAATATCCGAAATTGACTCGTGTAAATAACCAATAAAAAATATATCAAAGGAAAATAAACAAGCTTCAGGGTTAAGCAAACAATTTCCGTGGATAAAAGGGGGCCATTAAAATACCTAAATAAATAGACAACTAAACGCTTCTTTGTATTTTGAAAGCAACGTATAAATTTCCCCCGAACGGAATTCCCGCCGAAAACGGTCGAAAAGTGCCGAATGGAAAATTTTCAGATACGGCAGGTGTAGTGAATCGATAAGGGAGTCCGGGGGTATTAATAACTGGCGCCCCACATTCCAGCTTTTTTCCCCCCTTCTACAAAAAAGGGAAGGAGTTCCTCTAAATTTATCTACAGTTTGTGTGACCTATATTATATTGTAACGTTTTATGTTGAGTCTGGAAAGCACACGAGCTTTAGATGTAAGGGTTGGTCGGGTGGTAACACGCTTGCTTGTCATGCAGAAAGTCCTACCGGTTCTATCCTGAGAGCAGACAAAAATTTGCACTGGAAATTTTTGAACAAAGTACCTAAGAATTGTAACAGATTTAGCCTAAACAGGCTAGATTATCCTTGTTAGGTTGGAATGTAGCGTTTCTGCCTAATTCGTGGGCCAATTTCGGGACGGTAAGACCTTAGCAGTTACAGTTCCTTCTATCAAACCAATTTATTCAAATAATAAATACCTACTTTCTTAGGTTGGAATGTAGCGTTTCTGCCTAATTCGTGGGCCAATTTCGGGACGGTAAGACCTTAGCAGTTACAGTTCCTTCTATCAAACCTAATCAAATAATAAATACCTACTTTTCTAAGACTGAAAAAGAAGGACAAATAATAAGCTCGCTGTTGCGAATTCATTCAATTGAAAATGAAAAGAACTCCTAGTTCTCTATATTACTTTCTTTTATAAAATAAGTAAGTGCCTACCTACTTGGACTTTAAAATCTACAAAGAATCTTTTTTCTTTTGAGTTTGTTGATTCAAAAGAGAAAATATTTCGAATTTAAAATGGGTACCTAGTTTGAACAAAAATAAATAGATATAGATAGGTACCTATGTACATACTGTTTCAAAAAGAACCTATATAGTTCGAATGAAAAAAAAAATCGTGTTAAAATGAAAACCCCAATTTGTTATTTTCTATCAAGAACGAAAATCATTAGAAATTCCCTCTCCATCATTTTCAGCAACTTCCTTTTTCTTTCCTCTTCCTCTTCCCTTCCTGTTGGTATTCTCTCCATTTCCCATTCCTTCTGATTTTCCTGACAGATTGTTTTTTAATATTCCCCAGGACGAGGGGAGAGGGCGAGGGAATGTCATGACATTATCTTTATCTTGGCGTAGGAGCTGATTGAGAACAGCATTGACATTTTCAGATACGGTGTCGGTTTTTGTACAGCTTTTTTTTTTCGACGCTCTCAAACCACAAAGTATTGAGAAGAAGATTAAATTTCCAAAAGTGAAAAAAAAAAGGAGAAAAGAATTTTAGAGAGATAAAATTGAGAAAAACATGGGTAGCAGGAGAGAAGTAGAAGAAATGAAAGAAGAAAGAAAGATGATAGTACTTGTGTATTAGAGTGTCAGAACCCGAAACCCAAGCACAAGTTCGATTTTTCAAATTGACAATGCTGATGGCACAATCACCAATACACAGCTTTTCTCTAAAAATAAGTACCTACATACCTACATATTCTTTGGACTTATTTGACGAAATGAATCAATAAATCGAACCTAGATATCTTCCTTCTGGTACAAAGAAACTTTTTTGGTCCTATTTGCCTGACCAAAGTCAGGTCTAAGTTTTGACAAGTAACCGAATGATCGATCTAGAAAACAACATAAAATTGGACAACATTGAGTAGAAAAGAACCATCCATGAGGGGAACGAGGGGATTACCTGGAGGGACCCCCCTCTAATAAATACGGCCCTGCTAAGTACCCACCTAAAGAAGTTCTTTCTAGAACAGCAAATATTTGATATTCACCCATCGTAGGTAATTCAATAAATGTTTTTTTCTTTTCCTTCGGGCAAAAAGAAATGATAAAGATGTAAAAATAGAAGATAAAACAAGGTAAGAAGGAATGACGAAAATGAACAAAAGCCTTCAGGTGTCAGCTTTGTGAAATGAAAATGTAAAGCAAACGAGGAAAACTGGATTGGCTTTACTTTCTCGTATGTATTTGCTTCAGCTCAATATTTGCAAAGTTATTTTGGATTTTCAGAATTACTTGACAAGAAAGTAAGGTATTGGGTGTGTACTTACTCGATACCTACACATAGTGAGTAAGTATGTAGGTAGGTAGGTACTTTACTTGATACACATGTCACAGATGTTGCCATCAATGAAAGTTTGTACTCCACAACTGTTGAGAATTCAATATCATACGACAGAAATAGGAAATTGGAAGTAAAGTTTATGAAGCATAGGGAATCTTTGGGGGGACGAGTTCACAGTGGTAACTGATGAGAAAGCTATCGATTAATGTACCTCGTTCTTTTCGATGAGGATTGAAAATTCCGACGTGAAAGATGTGGGATGTCTACATGATTATGTCTTACGGTCTTTATAATTTGATTTTGTCTCTCATAATAAAAGTATGTAGGTAGGTACCTAGAATATCTGAACTTTAAAGCATGATGCTCTATTCAACTCTATTGTCTTTTAACTCCCATACTCGTACATGCTCTATTAAACAATACATTGCTAATATTATGTCTGTAACCTACAGCCATGTTCCATTATAGAACATGACTAGAACTTCTATTACATTCATATTTTGCCCCAATTATGCATTGGAAACTTTTATTGGAGTTTTGTACAATAGTTATGGTGGAGGGAAACTTGCAACATCCACTATTACAAGTGGTGGAGATGCCAAAAACACTGAACTTGCTTTAAATGCTAAGTTATAGTAATAATACTTCGTCTTTAACTCTATGTATGTATATGTATATGTGTATTATGTATAGTAGTAGTTTATTTTAAGTTGTGAAAGTTCTAATAGTTAATGGTTGTAGTTGTTATTCAAGATATGTATCTACTAGGTTCATATCTAGCTTATCATTATCTTTTTTATTTCGCTATGTTGATGGAAAACTCCATAAACGCTCGTCATTCGTGTTCTAAACTTGGTCTGAGGGACTTCCGTTGACTGCTCAGAATCTCAGATCAGATCCAATCAATAAATTCTGAAATTAAAAATTGAGCGGGAAACCAATCTGCTCAAAATGGAGCCTCCTTTCTAAAAATGTCCGCCCGGGGCGGATTTCATCCTAGAAGGATAAGGTTCGTTCTCAAAACGACTGGATCTGTCATCTCCAGCCTTCCTTCTCTCTACACTTTCGGGACGATAAGACCTTAGCAGTTACAGCTCCCTCTATCAATCCTTATTTTTTGAAGAGAGGCAAAGTCTTCCACGTCTAGTCTTTTCAATCTTATGCATATGCTATCATTCCTATCAGGGATAAATTTATTCAGCCTTATCTTTGCCATCAGAGAAGTTCTGACGTCAGAGTACTCGAACCCGAACTTCAAGACAAAACTCTCCAAAGAGAGAGAGAGAGAAGGAGAGAGAGAGAGAGAGGCAAAGGTAATGGGGGTAGATGGAGAAGTGAGAAAAAGTAGGAGAAAAATAGACTAGAGAGAGAAAGAGAAATAGAGACGAAAGGGGAGAGAAGAAAGACAGAATCAGAGTCAACAGAAATCTCTGTAAAAGCTCACGTAACAGAAGACACGAGGTCTCAGACTTATCCCTCAACAACTCAGTGGCAACTCGAGGTATTTGATTTAACCATGAACAACTAGCTCGGATAATGCTTGCTTATCATGCAGAAGGGGTCGGGTTCGATTTTCAGAATCAACAAAAAATGCTCTCGTTCAAGTATTTTGATTAAGGAACACGGTAGCCCTCCGCTCCGCCAAGTCAAGAAAGTTTGACAGCGCTCCTAGAGATATACGCCACAGACCAAGTAGCCGTTTTCAGGTTGGGAAATATTTCAACGGGTTACTTTCTCGTATTGAGCCAGCCCTGAATGCTCTAATGAGAAGTATTGTGTCTGTTCTCACTCATTTCTCTCATCGGACATAAACATTTTATTTGATCTAAAAATGATACAAAAGTAAAGAAAAAATTGAGAATTATAGGTAGTATAAGAGACAGAAAGAGATGGAGAGAAAGAAATAGCGAGAGAGAGAGAGAGAAAGAAAACAAATTTCCTGGAAAGCAAGAGCTCTCCTGCGGTAAATGCTGTCAATGGCAGAGCTCAGCTAAACGTTTCCTGGTAACCTTTGGGGGGAGCTCTCAAGAGGAAGGGAAATATTAAAATATTTTTTATACACGATATCGTTTTATGCGGAATGGAGTTGTAAAATAGAAAGTAAAAATCCGATTGAAAATGTTCAGAATAAAAGGAGAAAATGTTATGTTCAGAATAAAATGAGTAAGAACATTTTCTATGTATGTACATATATTATGTAGATTGCAGAGTTTTAGAGGATTGGGAGGATGAGAAGGAGGAGACGGGAGAAAAGATTGGGGAATTCCGAGCGCTTTTCTCCACACTTAAATTTCGTTTTGCAAATTTTATATTAAACTCTCATTCTCATTCTAGCCCCCCTGTGGCAGTCATCCTCGATATAGCTCTCTATTATCATAACGAAAGGGTTTTTAATGAATATTATTATAAAGTTAAAATGGTTACCCTTTTCCTTATCGTTCGTCTAAGGGGTTCGAAACTTTTTCGTCTCTTGGTGCCCTTTTTTTAGCAACAAAACTTTCATTGGCACCCTGGTAAAAAAAAGTGGTCTGATAGGCCTTTCCATAAGGTCGGTTTTGATAAGATATTTGTCCTTCTTCTTCTTCTTCTTCTTCTTCTTCTTCTTCTTCTTCTTCTTCTTTTTGAAGTGTATAATTATTTTCAATGTCATAGGAGGTATTTATGGCGTATTTATTTTCTTTCTTTTTCTAGAACTGTGGGTGCACGCATTTTGAGAATCACTGCTCTAGGGAGTTCCATTTCTCTTTATCGCTCTTTTTGGCCCCGGCTTTTGAACGCTTCAGTGAAGTCCCAACATTAGGGGGAACATACATAGTTTGCATAGTTTTCATTAAGTGCTGGGATTTTTCGAAGTAATTTCATTAATGTACCTCGTTCTTTTCGATGAGGATTGAAAATTCCGACGTGAAAGATGTGGGATGTCTACATGATTATGTCTTACGGTCTTTATAATTTGATTTTGTCTCTCATAATAAAAGTATGTAGGTAGGTACCTAGAATATCTGAACTTTAAAGCATGATGCTCTATTCAACTCTATTGTCTTTTAACTCCCATACTCGTACATGCTCTATTAAACAATACATTGCTAATATTATGTCTGTAACCTACAGCCATGTTCCATTATAGAACATGACTAGAACTTCTATTACATTCATATTTTGCCCCAATTATGCATTGGAAACTTTTATTGGAGTTTTGTACAATAGTTATGGTGGAGGGAAACTTGCAACATCCACTATTACAAGTGGTGGAGATGCCAAAAACACTGAACTTGTTTTAAATGCTAAGTTATAGTAATAATACTTCGTCTTCAACTGTATGTATATTATGTATTGTAGTAGTTTATTTTAAGTTGTGAAAGTTCTAATGGTTAATGGTTGTAGTTGTTATTCAAGATATGTATCTAGGTACATATCTAGCGTTTTATTATCTTTTTTATTTCGCCATGTTGATGGAAAACTCCATAAACGCTCGTCTTTCGTGTTCGAAACTTGGTCTGAGGGACTTCCGTTGACTGCTCAGAATCTCAGATCAGATCCAATCAATAAATTCTAAAATTAAAAATTGAGCGGGAAACCAATCTGCTCAAAAATGGAGCCTTCTTTCTAAAAATTTCCGCCCGGGGCGGATTTTATCCTGGAAGGATAAGATTCGTTTTCAAAACGACTGGATCTATCCTCTCCAGCCTTCCTTCTCTCTACACTTTCGGTACGATAAGACCTTATTTTTTAAGAGAGGTAAAGGCTTCGACGTCTAGTCTTTTCAATATTATGCATATGCTATCATTCCTATCAGGGATAAATTTATTCAGCCTTATCTTTGCCATCAGAGAAGTTCTGACGTCAGAGTACTCGAACCCGAACTTCAAGACAAAACTCTCCAAATGGAGAGAGAGAGAGAGAGAGAGAGAGAGAGAGAGGCAAAGGTAATGGGGGTAGATGGAGAAGGAAGAAAAAGTAGGAGAAAAATAGACTAGAGAGAGAAAGAGAAATGGAGACGAAAGGGGAGAGAAGAAAGACAGAATCGGGAGTTCTCTTCTATACATCTTTATCCATGTCCTTCAGGGCCGTATACAGGATTTCGTCAGGGGGGGCGGGGGTGACCGGGCCCCCTCGAATCCAAATTTCCTTTTGAGTGTCCGAAGTCTGATAGATTGAAGATTCTGTAACTTTGTGAAGGTCCATCTTGACTAGGTAGGTTGAAATGATAAACATAACTTCTTCACTATTTGTAGAAGTATATGTTTATCATTAGTGAAGAAGTATATGTTTAATAGTGAAGAAGTATATGTTTATCATTTCAACCTACCTGTCCGAAGTCTGACGTACAATAAAAGAGAAGAGGTAGGTACTTGGTTTCGAAGGGGGCTGGGCCCCCTCACCCCCCCTTTAATACGGCCCTGGTATATCCCTGCTCCTTCATCTGTATTCAGTAATGGAACCCAACCTTCATCTTCAATGTTCACGCTAGTCGGATTCAAAAGAAAAGGAGAGAAAAGAAAATTAAGCAAAACTAGAACAAAAGAAAAAGGTCGCAGGGTGAAGTTGAAACTGATAAAGAGACAAGATAAAAGGCTGAGAGGAAGAAAAAATCTGGTGTGAATATCACACTGCTTTTTACTCTCTCTCTCTCTCTCTCTCTCTCTCTCTCTCTCTCTCTCTCTCTCTCTCTCTCTCTTTTTCTTTCTCTCTTTCTCTCTCTCTCTCTAGGACTCATTATTTAGGCCATGTCACCATCAATCTCTGCATCTCTGCTCTTATCTCGTTATCATACTTCTAATATATCACTCATATCACTCCCAAGTCCCAAGTTTTCTCCCAGATTTTACTTCTTTAAGGTTATCCTATACTTGCGAGAAAGTTACCCCCATACGTTCAAAGGGGAAACTGTACCGTTCATATTCATGCATTAAGCACCAAGCAGCGTCCACACTGATCAATGTTAATCGGCATAGTCTGAATCCATGTCCTTTTTTCCACCAAAATCTTTTGACCTTACGTATTATATACCCACATATTTTGCGATTATGTTCGCGGATTTGGCAATTATGTTCGCGGATTCGCGTCCCGAATCGACATTTTGGATATTTGGCAAGCCTACTATTAAGGAATGCGGTGACGCTCAGCCCCGCCAAGTCAAGAAAGTTTGACAACGTTACTTGAGATATTATACGCCACAGAGAAAGTAGTCATTTTCAAGTAGTTACATAATACATATTAGGTAGTTGGGCTGTTCTTTTGTACATACAGACACACAGGGCTAAAAACCTCTTTCTATTGAACTCCTCAGAGATCTCAATAGGGATATTCCCACCCACGCCACGCCCAAGTACCAATTTTGAAATTGGGTTCCCTATAAATTATGTAATAGAAAGTAAAAAGGATCGCAGGGAAAAAAGTAAGAGGGGTATGGGATACATTTCAGGGTTCTGCAATGTAATGGGAGACGTTATATCAGGGATATGCCGAGAGGGGCAGGATTTGACCTGGAGAAAGTTAGAGAAAAGGGTTGGAGAGAGACTTTACTGACTTTTTTTAAGAGGTTTGACAGAGGGAACTGTAACTGCCAAGGTCTTATCGTCCCGAAATCGAAGAGAGAACGAAGATAGGATAGAAGAAAGCCAGCCGTTCCGAGAACGAACATTATACCATCAGGATAATGAGTCTAAAGCTGTGTCCACACTTAGTCGATCGATGGACGATCGCCTCGATAACATAGATTCACCCCTTCAACTCGTCAACTATGTGTGCACACAGCCTTAGGATCTGTGAGTGCAGGGGCGATATAATAGGTCCAGGTGGGCTTAGAAAGAGAGAGAGAGAGTAAAGGAGGATTGCGGGTATAGTGATTTACTACCGGCCCGGGGGTTATTGCCTTAAGTAGGTAGATACCTAAGGCATAAGGAGTGTTAGCTATAAGCTCGTATTGGACAGAACATGGCAACATGGCTCTCAGTTTTTTCAGTATCCTATAGGATATTTTCCGCTGTTCTGTTTTGGATACATTTCAGGGTTCTGCAATGTAATGGGAGACGTTATATCAGGGATATGCCGAGAGGGGCAGGATTTGACCTGGAGAAAGTTAGGGAAAAGGGTTGGAGGGAGACTTTACTGACTTTTTACTTTCCTTATCCTATAGCAATGAAAGTAATGTAATCGGGTCAAAACGTTTTTAGTGCCAAAACACGTTTTGAGGTCCCTAGAGCCTAAATCCAAAGTTTCAGCCATTGGTCCGTGTGTGTGTCTATGTAAGTGCAGGGGCGATATAATAGGTCCAGATGGGCTTAGAAACAGAGAGAGAGAGTAAAGGAGGATTGCGGGTATAGTGATTTACTACCGGCCCAGGGGGTTATTGCCTTAAGAAGGTAGGTAAGGTATGAGGAGTGTTAGCTATAAGCTCGTATTGGACAGAACATGGCTCTCAGTTTTTTTCAGTATCCTACAGGATATTTTCCGCTGTTCTGTTTGGTCGAGCAATAAATAAGAGAAGGGAAATGATTTTTATGATTCCGAGCATCATGTTTATGAGCGTAGCTTCTTTTATTATTCTCATTCTTTTTTATTATTTCTTCCTCTTTTATCTATTTCCTTCACTCCCACTTTTTTTTATACCTATAGAACTTTTTTCGCTTATGGCAGTAAAATCCCACTTACCGGTGTGGAGTTATAGACTCCTTGAGCAAACATGGGTGATGGGATTGTCAATTGAAAGTCGTTCACTGCCCCAGGAGAAATTCGATGGAAATGTCAAAGGCCAAAGAGAGAATGGAGGTTTTGAAAATGGACGTTTTGAATGTTAATCGAAAAACAGTGAAAGTCCATGTTTGTGTATCTACTATTTATTTTATGTAGGTACCTGTCAATAATTTATGTGGAAAAAAAATCATGTTTATGAGCGTAGCTTCTTTTATTATTCTCATTCTTTTTTATTATTTCTTCCTCTTTTATCTATTTCCTTCACTCCCACTTTCTTTATACCTATAGAACTTTTTTTTCGCTTATGGCAGTAAAATCCCACTTACCGGTGTGGAGTTATATCTTGAGCAAACATGGGTAATGGGAGTGTCAATTGAAAGTCGTTCACTGCCCCAGGAGAAATTCGATGGAAATGTCAAAGGCCAAAGAGAGAATGGAGGCTTTGAATTTTAATCGAAAAACCTTGAAAGTCCATGTTCACCTAGTTATTTTATGTAACCTACAAGGTAGGTACATACATATATGTACCTGACAAAAATTTATGTGGAAATAAAACTTTTTCGGCATTTTATTTGTAAGTTTTTGCATATTAAATCCCTCGTAATGTTTAGCCTTTAGTGCGATATTAAGAGTACCTACTAAAGTGCTTTAGCACCTCCTCACGGATTTCAAAAACTTGAAGAATCAGTAAAAAAAGCCCATTTTAGGGCAGATTGGTTTCTTTCACCAGATTACTTTTATAGAACCTCCCAAACACTTGACTAACCATCACAATAATTGTAGAGAAAACAATCTTTATTAATACTAGAAGGTAGGTAATTATTACTACCATTCCCTAAGACCAACCCACGAATCTACAGTACTGTCTACCTAAATCGTCTACTATCCCCTTGGCACCTTCCCTAGAGCGGAAAAAAAACTTTTTCGGCGTTTTATTTGCAAGTTCTTACACATTGAATTCCCATTTTTTCCTCTTGAGTAGGTACTATATTGTCTATATTTACGAGTATTATTAAGGTGCTTAACCCTTCTTTCGGATTTCCAAACAATGAATAAAAAATAATAACTTGTACCTACCTTGTACCTACTTGACTAACCATCACAATAATTATAGAGAAAGCAACCTTTATTAATAGAAGGTAGGTAATTATTACTACCATTCCCTAAGACCGACCCACGAATCTACAGTACCTACTGTCTACCTACATTGTCTACTATCCCCTTGGCACCTTCCCTAGAGTAGGAATAGCATTTGCATTCTGCGTTCCAAAGTTTACATTACCCCCGCTGTATTGTATACATTCCTGCTTGTTTCTTTTGCTAAGTTTCCTTTGGTGCATTGTTATCCCTGGAATATTAATTAAACGTTGCGTTGGGTAGGGGAATGAGGCGAGTGGAGAGTCTCTTAGATGCAGAGAAGAACTTCTACAATGTATTTCATATTTCAAGAAGAGCAAAAAAAAAAAGTTAACGTAAGACAACCTCCGTGGCCGAGTGGGTATCACACTAGGCTTGCACTCCGGAGGTCCCGGGTTCGATTCCCGTCGAAGTTTTTTTTTTCATCTTTGCTTGGAGTTCGAGGTGCACTCAGCCTCGTGAGGATGATTGAGTAGCTAGTTTAATCGAGTAGCGACCAGTAGCAGCATCACCCGTGTGAAAAGGTTATTGAAATATGTACATTCCTCTTTTGTGTTCAGAATTCCTTAGTAAAACTGCCTGGTAAGGGTCATTTGATCAACGAAGTCGTTAAGACAGAAATCTCAAATTTCTAAACGACAAAAAGGGACGAGGTTTCTTTAACAACACTTCCAAATTTTCACTTCTTCTTCTTCTTCTTCTTCTTCTTCTTCTTCTTCTTCTTCTTCTTCTTCTTCTTCTTCTTCTCCTTGTTCTTCTTGTTCTTCTTCTTCTTTTTCAAGGAAATATTCTCAATGTCGTATAAGGTTTATTCTTTTTCTAGAACTCTAGGGGAATGAGGCGAGTGGAGAGTCTCTTAGATGCAGAGAAGAACTTCTACAATGTATTTCATATTTCAAGAAGAGCAAAAAAAAAAGTTAACGTAAGACAACCTCCGTGGCCGAGTGGGTATCACACTAGGCACGCCGGAGGTCCCGGGTTCGATTCCCGTCGAAGTTTTTTTTTATCTTTGCTTGGAGTTCGGGGTGCACTCAGCCTCGTGAGGATAATTGAGTAGCTACTTTAATCGAGTAGCGACCAGTAGCAGCATCACCCGTGTGAAAAGGTTATTGAAATATGTACAATGTACATTCCTCTTTTGTGTTCATATAATTCCTTAGTAAAACTGCCTGGTAAGGGTCATTTAATCAGCGAAGTCGTTAAGACAGAAATCTCAAATTTCTAAACGACAAAAAGGGACGAGGTTTCTTTTACAACACTTTCAAATTTTCAACAGTCCTTTTGGCCTTTTATCAAGTTTCCCTTTAAAGTATTTTAATTGAAAATGAGAGGATTGTTTTGAGGGGCAAAACTTGGAAATTCTTTCAACTTTTATTGGATTTGGTTTTCCTTTCAACTTTGAGCGAGCAAACTCTTCAGCCCTCTAATGCCCTTTTCAATGTTAGGGAAATAATGACCTAAAAGGAACAAAAGATGAGAATGTTAGCCTATTCCAGGGGTTTCCAACTTCCATGTGTATGCGGGCCACATGATACATTGAAAGGTACTTCGCGGGCCACATATGTACATAGGGGAGCATTGTAGGACCCCACCCCAACTTTTCAGAAACGCAGTCCGATAGAATTTTGAGCGCCGCAGGCGAAATTTTTCAAATAGTATTCTCCTAATTGTAGCTTAACACTAAAGGAGGTCAGTTTCCAGGTAAGTTTGTACAAATCCCAAAAAGCTTCGCGGGCCACAAAAATGGTCTGGCGGGCCACAGGTGGCCCGCGGGCCGCTAGTTGGAAACCTCTGGCCTATTCCTTTGATGTAATATTAGATTATTGTCTTCCAATATACCTATGTACATCAGTGGGTAAAGGCAAAAATGGACCACAATAACCTACCTACCTAACTTTTTTTTTCTTGAGAGAGAGAGAAAGCTCGGGGGAGGTTTGATAGAGGAAACTGTAACTGCTAAGGTCTTATCGTCCTGAAATCGAAGAGAGAAGGAAGACAGGATAGGAGGAAGTCAGCCGAGAAGGAATAACCTTAATCCATCGAGGATAAAATCCGCCAAAGGCAGGAATTCCCTAAGTTTATACATTTAAAAAAAATCGACGCTTTTCCCCCCCCCCTTTTTTTCTATCCAGGAAAATAGTTTCAGCGCCATTTTGCAATATTTTCCATTAGTATGGTCGCTATGGTTGCTGGTGACATTTATCATAAAGGCAACCACCATGAACATTACAGGAACGTTGGGTGGATATGCTGAGTGGTTGGTTTTGTGGTCGTGACATACTGACAGCCCATGCATTGTGCTTTTTTTTATTGTCCTTTTTTTTTAATATTGCACAAAGCTTAGATGTATGTAGAAAAACCCCTTTTATAGGGATTTGGATTTGCAGGAAGTAGCTTATATGAAAGTAAATACATGATTCCTGCTCCTTCATCTGTATTCAGTAATGGAACCCAACCTTCATCTTCAATGTTCACGCTAGTCGGATTCAAAAGAAAAGGAGAGAAAAAGAAAATTAAGCAAAACTAGAACAAAAGAAAAGGTCGCAGGGTGAAGTTGAAACTGATAAAGAGACAAGATAAAAGGCTGAGAGGAAGAAAAAAATCTGGGTGTGAATATCACACTGCTTTTTATTACCTACAATGTGGTGAATGATGTTGCAATGTTGTCTACGCGTGGTATCTGTGGAAACATGACTGTCCGACTTTTAAGAATTTTCTATATAGCACCTAAATGTACCTTGATAATTATACCTCATCAATAATAATATTACACCTAATGCTCCTTCACCCAACCTAATCCCCCCCCCTCCTCATCCTCCATTCAGGCTCAATTTACAGCTCACAACACTAATTGATCCTCTCTCCCGTAAATGGAGGAGGGGGAAGAAAATGGAAGAAGGGGAGTTGATATTTCCCCAAGTGCAAAGTGGCGGGAAGGGGAGGAGATTTTTCCCTAGTGGAGAATGGAGAATGGAAGAGATGAGGAGGAGATGTTTTCCCAAAATAGCGGGAGGGAGGGAGGAGAAAATGGAAGAGAGAAAGACCCTCCCGTGACCTGTCCTGGAGAACTGGGGAAGGGGTATTTTCCCCAAATGGAAGAGGGAGAGAAAAATGGAAGAGAAGAGGAAGAGATATTCTCCCGAAATGGAAGAGAGGGAGGAAAATGGAAGAGGAGGCGGTATTTCCCCAAAATGGATAACGGAGAGGAAAATGGAAGAGAAAGGGAGGAGGCATTTCCCCAGAATGGAAGAGGGATAGGAAAATGGACGGAAGGAGAGAGGAAAGAGATATTTCCCCAAGTGAAGAAGGGAGAATAGAAAAGAAGGTGATCGAGGAGGTACATATTTTCTCAAAATGGAAGAGGGAGAGGAAAATGGAAGAGAAGGGGAGGAGATATTTTCGTCTCCGTTGTTCTCTCCGGGTCTGAGCTTTTTTCCTGCACGCGGAGTAAAAAGTGTGAAGTTTTTCGTGGGATGGGGCCCCTACAAATATCCAGAAATACCACCATGCCTGGCCTGCGATTTATAGCACCTAAATGTACCTTGATAATTATACCTCATCAATAATAATATTACACCTAATGCTCCTTCACCCAACCTAATCCCCCCCCCCTCCTCATCCTCCATTCAGGCTCAATTTACAGCACACAACACTAATTGATCCTTTCTTCCGTAAATGGAGGAGGGGGAAGAAAATGGAAAAGGGGGAGGAGATATTTCCCCAAGTGCAAAGTGGAGGGAAGGGGAGGAGATTTTTCCCTAGTGGTGAATGGAGAATGGAAGAGATGAGGAGGAAATGTTTTCCCAAAATAGCGGGAGGGAGGGAGGAGAGAATGGAAGAGAGAAAGACCTTCCCGTGATCTGTCCTGGAGAACTGGGGAGGAGGTATTTTCCCCAAATGGAAGAGGGAGAGAAAAATGGAAGAGAAGAGGAGGAGGTACTTTACCAAAATGGAGAGAAGGGGAGGAGATAATTTCCCCAATGGAGAAGGAAGAGGGAGAATGGCAGAGAAGGGGAAGAGATATTCTCCCGAAATGGAAGAGGGGGAGGAAAATGGAAGAGGAGGCGGTATTTCCCCAAAAGGGATAAGGGAGAGGAAAATGGAAGAGAAAGGGAGGAGGCATTTTCCCAGAATGGAAGAGGGATAGGAAAATGGACGGAGGGAGAGAGGAAGGAGATATTTCCCCAAGTGAAGAAGGGAGAATAGCAGAGAAGGTGATCGAGGAGGTACATATTTTCCCAAAATGGAAGAGGGAGAGGAAAATGGAAGAGAAGGGGAGGAGATATTTTCGTCTCCGTTGTTCTCTCTGTATTCCCTTTTCAATTAATTTTCAAAATCAACGAGCACGAAAAGCTCCCGTTAACAGCTCACATAATGACACAAGGTATTAGTCTTAACCCTTAGCAGCTCAGTGGTAACGCTTGGTGAAGAAGGTCCCGGGTTCGATTCCCAGAGTCAACAGAAATCTCTGTAAAAGCTCACGTAACAGAAGACACGAGGTCTCAGACTTATCCCTCAACAACTCAGTGGCAACTCGAGATATTTGATTTAACCATGAACAGCTAGCTCGGGTAATGCTTGCTAATCATGCAGAAGGTCTCGGGTTCGATTTCTAGAATCGACAAAAATTACACTCGTTCAAGTATTTTGATTAAGGAACACGGTAGCCCTCCGCTCCGCCAAGTCAAGAAAATTTGACAGCGCTACTAGAGATATACGCCACAGACCAAGTAGCCGTTTTCAGGTTAGGAAATATTTCAACGGGTTACTTTCTCGTATTGAGCCAGCCCTGAATGCTCTTAATGAGAAGTATTGTGTCTCTTCTCACTCATTTCTCTCATCGGACATGAAAATTATAATTGATCTAAAAATGATACAAAAGTAAATAAGTAAAGAAAAGTTTGAGAATTATAGGTAGTATAAGAGACAGAAAGAGATGGAGAGAAAGAAATAGCGAGAGAGAGAAGAGAGAAAGAGAGCACCAAAATCCTTTGGCCTTACGTACCTATTTTATACCTACAGTGGGCTCCAGTCCATGTTGATCGATCAACACTTCAAGTCGATCTTCTAGATCTAGAGTGTCTACCTAAGGTATGTAGATGTATCTCTACCTTTAGGAAAGCTGACCATTTAAGGAGCAAAAGGGGCGAACTTTTGATCTTCGAAAAATATGAAAAACCTTTGATCTACGAACATTGGAAAATCTGTAACTCACTCCACCCCCAAACCATATCGTCTCGAAAACCGCCATCCGGTGACATTATTGTCAGCTTTTTATTGAATACACCTTCTCTCTCTCTCTCTCTCTCTCTCTCTCTCTCTCTCTCTCTCTCTCTCTCTCTCTCTCTCTCTCTCTATCTATCTCTCTTTCTCTATAGGACTCATTATTTAGGTCATGTCACCATCAATCTCTGCATCTCTGCTCTTATCTCGTTATCATACTTCCAATATATCACTCCCAAGTCCCAAGTTTTCTCCCAGGTTTTACTTCTTTAAGGTTATCCTATACTTGCGAGAAAGTTACCCACATACGTTCTAAGGGGAAACTGTACCGTTCGTATTCATGCCTTAAGCACCAAGCAACGCAGCGTCCACACTGATCAACGTTAATCGGCATAGCCTGAATCCATGTCATTTTTTCCACCAAAATCCTTTGGCCTTACGTACCTATTTTATACCTACAGTGGGCTCCAGTCCATGTTGATCGATCAACACTTCAAGTCGATCTTCTAGATCTAGAGTGTCTACCTAAGGTATGTAGATGTATCTCTACCTTTAGGAAAGCTGACCATTTAAGGAGCAAAAGGGGCGAACTTTTGATCTTCGAAAAATATGAAAAACCTTTGATCTACGAAAATTTTAAGGAAAATCTGTAACTCACTCCACCCCCAAACCATATCGTATCGAAAACCGCCATCCGGTGACATTATTGTCAGCTTTTTATTTAATACACCTTTGACAGTCCCGGGGCCATAAATTGCTCCATTTTATGGGTACTGAAGGAGCCATAAAAACTCCCTGCCACATTTATAATATACACACAGAAACTTAGAGCTAATACTCCTCGGAGAAACTCGAAAAAACTTTTGGATATTTTCATTTCGGTAGAATGGAAGAAAAAACTCCTTAAGCTCCTTGAAGAAAAAGTTTGCTTTTTTATCTGAAATGAGCCACGAAGCAGATCTTGACAAGTTTAAATTTTAACTAACTCTTTTTATTTAATACACCTTTGACAGTCCCGGGGCCATAAATTGCTCCATTTTATGGGTACTGAAGGAGCCATAAAAACTCCCTGCCACATTTATAATATACACACAGAAACTTAGAGCTAATACTCCTCGGAGAAACTCGAAAAAACTTTTGGATATTTTCATTTCGGTAGAATGGAAGAAAAAACTCCTTAAGCTCCTTGAAGAAAAAGTTTGCTTTTTTATCTGAAATGAGCCACGAAGCAGATCTCGACAAGTTTAAATTTTAACTAACGTGAAAACACCAGAAGGGTTTGAAAATTCTAAGCAAATCCCTGATGGGCCTGTGAAAGTTCAAAACTTTCGTACCTATGTAGGTACCTACTCAATGTAAAGAGAAAATTTGTCCGAAAAACATTTTATGTTTCGACTAAATTTTATCGCAGCAGTTGAAAAAAACTATAAACACAAGACAGACTTCAAAATTTAGGTGGGTACCTACTTGAAATATTATAACTCTGGGGAAGTTATACAGATTCTACTTAACTGTACATAAGTATATTGAGAAGCTTTTTTTTGGAATCGCTTTTTCCGGAATAAATACAATTAACTTTTGACTGGTTCGGGCAAAAGCGTATCGTAGGTACTTAGAAAACATTATCGTCAAGACATACCTAGTAAACATTGCAGTGAAGGTATGTACATTGTACATATGTATTTATGTTATTTCAGGAGAAAATTCAGTTGATTTTGGATTTCGATATTTTCGATAGTGAGGATTAAGGTTCAAAATCGTATGACTATGAATGGGAAATATGCCATCTCCACTAAGGATTGGTGGAGATGTCAAAATTCCCATTCTCTTTCATTCAAAAAACATACAAAAATACTACAAAGAAAGCTATTTAATAAATTAGCCCTATTCATTATTTATTTTTTAAACTTTTTAATAACATTTTGAAATATCTATGTACAGTCCAGTATGTTCCTATCTACTTGGGTATTTATTTTTATACCTACGTCTTTTTTTTTTTTTTTTTTTTTTTTTAAAAAATTTCCTATCTACTTGGGTTTTTTTTTTTTTCCCTCCGTTTTTTTTTTTTTTTTTTTTTTTTTTTTTAAGAAAATTTCCTAGATGTTCTGGGGTGTTCAATACATAAATAATTATTAAATAATCATGAATTCATGAATGTATGAGGTCAAAGGAAAAAAAATCCTCTTTTTCCTAAATATTTATCCTCACTTTCCCAGTCCTAGCATATTTCTTCTAATCCTTCTCCTCCTCCTTCCTCGTCCTCTTTTGGCATTACTTCAAAATTTAGGTGGGTACCTACTTGAAATATTATAACTCTGGGGAAGTTATACAGATTCTACTTAACTGTACATAAGTATATTGGAAAGCTTTTTTTGGAATCGCTTTTTCCGGAATAAATACAATTTATTAACTTTTGACTGGTTCGGGCAAAAGCGTATCGTACTTAGAAAACATTTAAAACACCAAAGGTATAATTTAGCATCCTAGTTTGCCTTGCCTTGACGAAATGAAAATCTAGAAAACATTAGCCTTAGAATTAGACATGTTGGAACTCTTATTTTACCTATAATTGTTTATATTTATTTTGTAGCCTACCTTAATTACTAGAAAACATTAGCCTTAGAATTAGACATGTTGGAACTCTTATTTTACCTATAATTGTTTATATTTATTTTGTAGCCTACCTTAATTTCTACTCTTCAAGTGATTTTCTTCCTGATTATCTTATAAAAATTCTAAAACTATGCCCAACCTTCTTAGATAATTATTAAAACAAAAGAATTTACTCTTAATATAAATGATAGGTAATAGGTAAATACTTTGCAATATTTTGTGTAACTAGATATTAGTTATTTTTTTCTCGTAGATATAGGTACCTACCTACTTGGAAAAAATAATAGGATTGAACAGGATTTCATGACGTCACAAACAGTCGTATAACTCACAATATCAGGTTAATCTAGGATTATTGAATTAAATTGGAAATATATCTTCATCATCATTCTTGACTTCTTTCCTCCTTCTTTACGTTCCTTTGCCTTTCCCCTGTTATCTCTAATCAGTGTTTTTGTTTTCATTTCTGCTCGCTTAGAGTAGGTATACGTTATCTTTGTTTATTTTGTTTTCGATTTTAGTTTCTCTTTTGTCTTCTTCTTCTTCTTCTTCTTCTTCTTTTTCTTCCTCCTCTTCCTCTTTCTTTTATCGAGTTTATGACTCTCTTTTGCAATCTTGTCATGTTTTCCATTGTAAGAACACAGAGGAACTGTAATGCAAACTTGTACATTATAAAAAGGAAATGTACATTTTATTTTATGTTCCACATACATATTGTCTTTTTCTTCATGTTTTCATCGATTTGACATGAAATGTAATAATAATTATGTATAGTGTATTGTTTAAACTCATGTCGCATACAGTAGTAGATAAGTACTTAACTAGGGACAATATTATGTCGCCATTTTACGGGATAACAAAATGGACTCTTCTGCCTTTGAAGACTCCAAAATTCTTTTTTAACTGGCTCCTTAACAGTTTCGAAATTTTAGTAAACACTGACAGAATCTTGTCTAGAAATTTGGTTTTACCATTTGTTTGACTGAATGAAGATGAAATTCTTGGATTGAGTGCATTTAATTGTTGGATTTAGTGCATTCAATTATTGGATTTAGTGCATTTATTTTCATAATTTTTATATTAGAAAGTTACCTAAGATTTTTTTCCCGGCAATATGCCTTGGACAACTTTTAGAATTTGGCCGACATTTTCGTCAAGACATACCTAGTAAACATTGCAGTGAAGGTATGTACATTGTACATATGTATTTATGTTATTTCAGGAGAAAATTCGGTTAATTTTGGATTTCGATATTTTCGATAGTGAGGATCAAAATCCTATGACTATGAATGGGAAATATGCCATCTCCACTAAGGATTGGTGGAGATGTCAAAATTCCCATTCTCTTTCATTCAAAAATACTACAAAGAAAGCTATTTAATGAATTAGCCCTATTCATTATTTATTTTAAACTTTTTAATAAAATTTTGAAATATCTATGTGCAGGCCGGTATGTACCTATCTAGGTACTTGGGTTTTCATTTTCATACCTACCTCTTTTTTATTTGAACATTTTCTTTCTTTTTCATACCTACCTCTTTTTTATTTTTTATTTTTTAAGATGTTCTCCTAGATGTTCTGGGGTATTCAATACATAAATAATTATAAAATAATCATGAATTCATGAATGTATGTGGTCAAAGGAAAAAAAAAATCCTTTTTTTTTCCTAAATATTTATCCTCACTCTCCCAGTCCTAGCATATTTCTTCTAATCCTTCTCCTCCTCCTTCCTCCTCCTCTTTTGGCATACTTCAATCTGAAAATGTCGAACCTGGATGGAATGAGATGTTTATCTACCATCAATACTCCACTCAACCGAAAGCATTCAATCTTAGATTAGAAAACAAGAATGAACAGGAAAGCGAGATAATATTGCTCAGGACAGGCACCTTGCGAAGGGGGAGGGGGGAGAACTGTATTGAGAGAAAAAATTCATGCTTACACTGCTGACACCAGCTGTAAGTTCAAACTTGGAGAATAAATTATCTCTTTAGAAATAATAGGAAGGTATGTTTGTTATATGTTTGGAAAAAAGTAGGGATGTACCACTGACAGAATATGGTACGTGTACGTATCTAGCATATTTTTCTCTGTAAAATATATTATTATTCCTTGATAAATTTGTTATTTTATTTTTCTACTTTAGTAGGTAAGAACCCAGGATTCATAATGGAAAAGGCATAGGTAGGTTTCATAATGGAAAAGGCATTTTTTTTTTTTATATATAAAAAAAGGAAAAAACAAGCAAACAAAAACAGTGTTCTAGATATGAACGAAGTACCTACTCACAAAACAAATAAATAAAAGTAAATAAAATGAAAACACCATATTAGTGCTTTATTTAGACTGTCGAATTAGGACATGTAGTCCCATTATCTCAACAGTTTAATATTGCACCACTTTATTTATTTAAAACAGTTTAATATTGCACCACTTTATTTATTTAAACAGTTTAATATTGCACCACTTTATTTATTTAAACGAACTGTTGGAGTTCTGTGAAGTGAATAAATAATAAAATATTCTAAAATAAATAGGTAAAACATAAGAAAATCATACCTAATATTACAAATGGTAGAACGTAAGATTGAAAAATAAAATGAGTACGTATAGTAAAAAAAAAAAAAATACTACCCAAAACATAAATATTTTTACGGAAGAATACCTATGTGAGTTGAAATTTTAGATAGGAAGAATATTTTGTTTTTACTATCCCTTAGGAAAGACCTAGTTCCAAAACCAGGTCATTACCTAAAAGGAAACATATGAAAGCAGTGAAATCCAATTCCCACAGGCATTAGAGTTAGAGCACATCCACCAATAAACCTAACAAGCCTACCTCTGTGGCCGAGTAGTAAAGAGCACTGACTCTAAACCCAGAAGTGCTTGGTTTGAATCCCGGCCAGGGCTGAAATTTTCTAAACAAACTTTTCCGTTCTTGGATAGGCATGTATTAAAAGCCTTGAAATATTATAAAACGCAGTGTTGAGGTTCAATCTTATATTATAAAATCAAGATCCATTCACTCATTCACATTTCATATTCACACACTGATCGCTCTATCTCCTGAACCACAACACCTAGAAAGCTGAAATTTGGAAGGAATATTCCTTTTATGGTCTAGGTGTGCAATAAGAAAGGATTTTGCGAAAATCTAAACCAATCCTGAGATAGGTATGATCAATTTTTGATCGCTAAAATCTCCAATAGAAATACACAGAGTCTAAACTAAAATAAAAACTACCAAAATCAATATTTCACCTACCTACCTAACTTTAGAAACTAGAGGGAGAGAAACCAAAATTAAAGGCACACAACTGACAAAAATAATGGCTCACAGGAATTTATAAATAAGTACAGACCTACCTAATTACTATACCTAATGTGAACCTAATTAAATACCTGGGCTCTAAACTAAATTGTGATAAAGAACTCAAGCGGTGTTCCGTCCAGTTACCAACCATGTACAACGTTGCTTTATGACAGAGACCTAGTGTATTCAACGGGCTATATTTGTAGCTGCTGGTTCTCTTTTTCTCTTTCCTTCCCAAAAGCCCATTTTTAAAGCCCCCTTGCCAGCCCAGTTAGCTTGGTTGGTAGCGCGTCTTGTTTGCCGTCTGCCTCGTAAGCACTAGGCCGTGGGTTCGATTCCCGCTCGGGGCGGATTTTATTCTGAACGGCAGTGGCGGCTCGTGGTCAGATGAAGAGGTGAAGGGCTTTTCATAAATTAAGCAAATAGTATGTAGGTAGGTATAGGTACATACAAGAAACTAAATGTATACTTATAGTCTTATACATGCAACTAGCTGAATTCCGTCGCTTCGCTCCGGAATCCCGCTAGTTCATCCCGAGGCATGGCCCAACGACTATGACCTTTACTCTTCTCATTTTTTATTATTTACTCAAGGGAGTGTTTTTTATGATTTTTCTCATGATGAATAATTCCAGCGAGAAAATAAGAAAAGGTTGCTCTCATATTTCTCCTGTTTTATTTATATTTTTCTCCATTATGCCTTTGATATTGTGCTTATTTATTTAGCTTTATTTATTTTTATTGTCCTGCAGGTTTGCGAATGTCAGAAAATTTTATGGTTTAAGTTTTAAATATTAGATTTAATTTAAACAGGGTAGAAAAAGTTAGATTTAAGAATGTACCTTCGGTAGGTAGGTAGGTACCTACGGCCTTCTTTTCGTTCTCCTTCTATTTCTAATTCTTTTACTGCACCTTTTCCCACTTTATTTGGGGTCGGGCGTGGCATTAGCTTCTTTTAGTTATTTTATCCTTCCCCTCCTATCCAATTCCTCCCCCCTTCTCTCTTAAATCTTTCTCAACTAAGTTGCATGTCTCCACCTCAGAGGTTTGCTGGTCTGCCCCTTCTTTCTCCTTCCCTATGTGACTGGTTTCTCTCCTTTTCTCACTCTGCCTTTCTTGTTAGTTCACACATCCAGCGAAACATTTTCGACCCTGTAACTTTTAGTTTTCTCTGCCTTAGACCCACAGTCTAAACTAATTTCTACCTCATGCGAGTATATTCCAGAAGAATGAATTTTCTACTACTTTTCATTCTTGAAAAAAATCCACGGATAGAAAGAGGGAGGGGAAGAAACTCTAATTTTTGCTGAGAATGTCATAATTTGTGCTCCGCGAGGCGAAACATTCTCTTGTTCTTGCTAGTAGCTGGATTTTTATTATGTTGACTTACAACGGGCGTTTTAAAAAAGGAGAAAACAAGCTCGTAAAACGAAATAACAGCATACCTATTATACATACCTACGTCACATTTTAGCTGTAAACTGTCACGGGCTGATTTGCCCGCGGCGAGAGGAATAAGAAAGAACAATGAAATAAAAAGACAGAATTGAGGAAAAAGAGTTCTATATTAAATGTTTAATTAATATACGTAAACCGTAAACCCAATCCAAGACCCTTCGGTAAAAGAGGAAATAATATCTCAAGAGCTTACCTTGATTGATTGTCGGTGCCGGCTAAACACAGTCTGAAGAACCCTCCATCGAAAAAATGTCGGGCTATGAAACCAACCTCTATCTCTACTCGGTAAGTCCAATTCCTAGAATCTGGAATCAGATTTTACGTCCTGATAGAAATAAATAGTATGAAGTTTAGTATCTTGTTAATATTTAGGTACTATTCTATTATTGTGCTACATACCAGGGCCGTATTGATCGGACTTCCCCCACTTCGTGGATGCTACCTCAGATCTTAGCTCACTGAATAGATATAGATATAAATGATTGTGTCGTCGAAAGCATCAGGTCAAGGAGGGTAGATATACCCTGACAAAACAAAGTTGAAGAGTTTCATTCTTAAGCAGCTTGACATTAGGGTTTTTTTTTTCTAAATCCTGTGAATCCACCGAATCCGAATTCATTTTGACAAAAAAGAAAAAAAATTGATTTGAAAATCCAAATCCAGTGAATCCCAGGGATCTCTATACCTAGGTACTCGGGGACTGTATTCGACACTAGAGTTCCTAAAATGCTGGAGTGAGCACTAAAGTTGTGATATAGGTAGGTAATAACACAAAGAAACGGGATTTATTTATTTTATTATTTTTATTTATAACCTATTTCTCTAAAAATACAGCATTCCTTAGAGGTTTAACTTTGGTAGTTATAAGTACGGCCACCGGCCTCTTTTGTGACTTTAGAGGTTTAACTTGGTTTAATTCACAATTCCTATTTATTTTCTGTTCCAGGAGATGGCCCTGATGACCAGCCGTTTGTTTCTGACAAAGATAAAATGTCGGGAGATATTGTAAATTTTACAACAGAACACCCAAATAAGCACCATTCAATAGGATAAGGAAAGTCGTGTGATGTTCACACCAGATTTTTGTATCAGAGTACGCACGACAACAACACTGTACGCAAATTTAAGGTTGTCATGGCAACCCTAGTAATGAGAAGGGCCTGGGATGATCGATGAACTTGTTGTATCAGAGTACGCACGACAACAACACTGTACGCAAATTTAAGGTTGTCATGGCAACCCTAGTAATGAGAAGGGGACATACTACCAGGAATTTGTTTCTATTTAGTCTACGTATTTCAGTGATATCTCCACTTTTACTGGTGGTTTCAGAAAGAACTCGGGAAAGATGAAGCGCTCTGATGTAGTTGCCATTGGATGCATTCGAACCAACCGTGGACTTGGATTGTATGATCAGCTTGTACCAATCAAACTTCATCTCAGCAATGTATAATAAAGGCGCGCGCTGTTTCTCCAGCACTGTTCCAGTGTCCGGCGTACCTGTATCCATCTGTGTCTGCATACTCATCAAGTCTGGCGAGTCTCCGTCCCCGCCATCCGTCGCGTCTCCCATGATCAAGCTACCGCATCAAACGATAGCTCAATCCCACCAGACCGTCTAACACCGCTGCTTGTAGATTGTTTCAAAATGGAAATATTAACTGGCCAAAATCTCGAAATATTTTCGCGAGGAGGAACTTTTTGAAAAAAAAGTTCAAAAAGGCACCTTCCTGTGAAGCTAGGTAAAAACGAATATCACCAATGTATTAAGCACACAAAAATAATTGTCTATGCAAAAAACGTCGCTCGAAAACGATCTAGAACAATTGAAATTCTTAGGTTAAACGAGAGCGAAAATTTTCTGCACTTCAGATGAAAAGTGATATCGCGATAGGTTTAATGATGCTAAATTGTGATAAAGAACTCAAGCTGTCTTCCGTCCAGTTACCACGTACAACGTTGCTTATAGCAGTGTTGATCCTTTATGACAGAGAACTAGTGTATTCAACGTGCTATATACGTAGCTGCTGGTTCTCTTTTGCACATTCTTTCCCAAAAGCCCATTTTTAAAGCCCTCTTGCCAGCCTAGTTAGCTTGGTTGGTAGCGCGTCTTGTTTGCCGTCTGCCTCGTAAGCACTAGGCCGTGGGTTCGATTCCAGGGGAGGATTTTATTCTGAACGGAACGGGTTTTTTCCTATCCTGTCTTTCTTCTCTCTTCGATTTCGGGACGATAAAATCTTAGGAGTTACAATTCCCTCTATCAAACCTCTTGGACAAAAAATCAAAGCCCCTCCCTCTTTCCATCAAATTCCCTCCCCCTCCCCCTCCTCCTCCTCCTAATTCTCCTCCTTCTCCATTCATCTGATGCTTAACCACACGAGCATAGAGCATACAATAAGTTCAAAGGAAAAACTATTCCCGATCCCCTACCACCAAATTTTGATCCTTTGTTGAAACTTCACGAAAACATTTCAAATATTTTTTCATTATTTCGCTGTATCTAGGTGTATTGGAACACAAACTTTTCCCTCGTACTCCTACCGAGCACAACAAAAACAACCAAATTTTAATTAAAAGTTAAACAACAAAAATGCTCCATTCTCTCTCTCTCTCTCTCTCTCTCTCTCTCTCCCTTTCCCTCTCCCTCTCTCCTTCTCTCCTTCTCTCACTCTCTCTCTCTCTCTCTCTCTCTCTCTCTCTCTCTCTCTCTCTCTCTCTCTCTCTCTCTCTCTCTCTGTTTTCCCACAGCAAACTCTGATTTTGAACAAAAGCTTGCCAAAAGCATTTTGTTCGCCAATAACGTTGTCTGTACATTAGGTTTTAATTTTTTGTGACCAAACCCTCTTGAGCGTTTGCTTCGGTGTCAAAGGAAATTGCTTTCCAAGTACTTTTTTGAAGAATGAAAGTGAGGAGAGGTTGTGATTTTTGTTGAAATCCTAATGTGGGTTTGTGGATGTGGATATTTCTATTCTTATTAAGCTTGAAGATTTCCTACGGAATGATCAATTTGTTGTGTTTATTAACCGGTCATTGGCTGGCAGCTACATAATTTATACGTTATGTTTATTTTATTACATAAATGTTCGATTGTTTCTCTCTTTAAAAAAGATAGTTAACATCAGCAACTAATTATAGCGATGGGATAATACCAATAATACTTATAGCAATAACAAGTCTCCTTAAGTTTATACTACTTCTTAAGTTTTTTTTTTTTTTTTTTTTTTACATGATGAATAGGTTCCTATTTGGAAAGAATAATACGATTGAACAGGATTTCATGACGTCACAAACAGTCGTATAACTCTCAATATCAGGTTAATCTAGGATTATTGAATTAAATTGGAAATATATCATCATCATTCTTGACTTCTTTCCTCCTTCTTTACGTTCCTCTGCCTTTCCCCTGTTATCTCTAATCAGTGTTTTTGTTTTCATTTCTGCTCGCTTAGAGTATACGTTATCTTTGTTTATTTTGTTTTCGATTTTAGTTTCTCTTTTGTCTTCTTCTTCTTTTTCTTCTTCTTCTCCTCCTCCTCCTCCTCCTCTTTCTTTTATCGAGTTTATGACTCGCTTTTGCAATCTTGTCATGTTTTCCGTTGTAAGGAGGAACTGTAATGCGAACTTGTACCTACATTATAAAAAGAAAATGTACATTTTATTTTATGTTCCGCATATTGTGTTTTTCTTCATGTTTTCATCGATTTGACATGAAATGTACCTAATAATATGTATAGTGTATTGTTTAAACTCATGTCGCATCATACAGTATTATGTAAGTATTAACTAGGGACAATATTATGTCGCTATTTTACGGAATAACGAAATGGACTCTTCTGCCTTTGAACTTTGAAGACGGCAAAATTCTTTGTTAACTGGCTTCTTCCAACAGTTTCGAAATTTTAGTAAACACTGACAGAATCTTATCTGTCTAGAAATTTGGTTTTGCCATTTGTTTGATTGAATTAGGATGAAATTCTTGGATTGACTGCATTTAATTGTTGGATTTAGTGCATTGAATTATTGGATTTAGTGCATTTATTTTCATAATTTTTAAATTGGAAAGTTACCTAAGATTTTTTTCCCGGCAATATGCCTTGGACAACTTTTAGAATTTGGCCATTTGGCAATTTCGGTAAGTTAGTAATTAGGCACTCGTATTATTTTGCGTTATCCTTAGGATTTGGGTTATCCATTTTAATTTTATTCTTGCAATAATTATTTGTCTTTCTTTCTCAGTATGTTCACTCATGCTAACATTCATTAGGTCAGAAGACACATGAATTTCTTTCTCTATTACCTATTCTTTCTTTTTCCTTTCTTTCTTTCTTTCTTTCTTTCTTTCGTTATCTTATCTTTTTAATTATTTTCCTCTCCCTCTAATTCTATCTCTTCCACCCTCTTGAATGACTGTTATTTAGTTATTTATCTCTATGGACTTCCAAAAATCCCTTTTTAAAGCTATCAAATCTGACCTACCTATGTACCTAAATACAATGTTCAAGGTGATTTCACTTTCTTCTAAAGATAACGATATGAATAGGTACTACAAGTATACATAAATTTCTACCTTCTATCTGTCTATATCATTCATAGGCTTCGTGGATGCTACCTCAGATCTTAGCTCACTGAATAGATATAGATATAAATGATTGTGTCGTCGAAAGCACCAGGTCAAGGAGGGTAGATATACCCTGACAAAACAAAGTTGAAGAGTTTCATTCTTAAGCAGCTTGACGCTTGACATTAGGGTTTTTTTTTCTGAATCCTGTGAATCCACCGAATCCGAATTCATTTTGACAAAAAAGAAAAAAATTGATTTGAAAATCCAAATCCAGTGAATCCAAGGGATCTACCTACTCGGGGAGGATTCGACACTAGAGTTCCTAAAATGCTGGAGTGAGCACTAAAGTTGTAATATAGGTAGGTAGGTAATAACACAAAGAAACGGGATTTATTTATTTTATTATTTTTATTTTCATTGAAATTCATGCAATGGGCCAGGTGAAGTCAGTGTTTCACGGGTTAATATTATGTAGATTGAGTTTGACGACACTTGCGAATTTTTACCTCAGCCCTTTTGGTCCTGCTGGGTCGTTTTTAGGCATGTTAGATTTAATTAATTTTCTTTTGTTATTATTTCTTTATTTTGAACAATTTTATTTGAATTTTTTTATCAATACCTGCAAGCAAGAGAGAAAAAAAAACTTTTTATCAGGCGAGCATCGTGAACACTACAACACCGCGGCAAGCCAATAATAGAATCTTGACTGGAAGTAACCACTAGGCCAGACTAACGCCTGGGGCGTTCTCTACCACCCAACCTTTAGGTCTGTAGACAAAAATGGAAGAGGGGCTGTGGGAGTATTTCTCGAAATATTATGACTATGACCTTTACTCTTCTCATTTTTTATTATTTACTCAAGGGAGTGTTTTTTATGATTTTTCTCATGATGAATAATTCCAGCGAGAAAATAAGAAAAGGTTGCTCTCATATTTCTCCTGTTTTATTTATATTTTTCTCCATTATGCCTTTGATATTGTGCTTATTTATTTAGCTTTATTTATTTTTATTGTCCTGCAGGTTTGCGAATGTCAGAAAATTTTATGGTTTAAGTTTTAAATGTTAGATTTTGTACAGGGTAGAAAAAATTTGATTGAAGAATGTACCTGCGGCCTCCTCCCCCTTCTTCTTCCTCTTCTTCTTTTTTCTTCCTTTTCTTATTCTTTTACTGCACCTATTCCCAAATTTATTTGGGATCGGGGGCGTAGTTAAATTCTTTTATCCTACCCATCTTTACCCTCCTCGTATTTTCTACTATCTCGTATTATCTTTCTTACGGGGGCCTTCCTTTCATCGTTTCTCTGTCTCATTTCGCACTCTGTACATTCTTGTTAGTCCTCATATCCAGCGCAACAAATTCGACCCTGTAACTTCTATTATTTTTTATTTTTATTCCGCCTTAGCCCCAGTCTAAACTAATTTCTACCTAATGCGAGTATATTCCAGAAGAATGAACTTTCTACTACTTTTCATTCTTGAAAAAAAATCCACGGATAGAAAGAGGGAGGGGACGATACTCTAATTTTTGCTGAGAATGTCATAATTTGTGCTCCGCGAGGCGAAACATTTTCTTGTTCTTGCTAGTAGCTGGATTTTTATTATGTTGACTTACAACGGGCATTCTAAAAAAGGAGAAAACAAGCTCGTAAAAAGAAATAACAACATACCTAATATACATACGTCACATTTTAGCTGTAAAGTGTCCCGAATATCACCTTATTAAGTAAAAGAAGAAAAGTGCATAGTATACAATTCCTTAGCAAATTGCTAAACAACAAAATCAATTGCCCATATCTTCTAGAAAAAGTCAAAATTAACACTCCAAATATAAATTTAAGGAATGACAATTTTCGACCTTTCAATATAAATATCAATGCCTATATGTCACCAATAGATAAAGCAATGAGAAACTACAATGAGATATCAGAAATAGATAGAAACAATCATCTTTGTATACTTTCAGACCAATACAACATATTTGAAAGAAAATTATTAGAAATTATGAACAGCACAGATTAACAGGCTATATATGTAGCATTAGCAGTAGTAATAATAGTAGTAGTAGTGGTAGTAGTGTTGGTAGTGGTAACTTCAAGTACTGTATTACTTTTTATTGTAGCTTGTAGACATTTAGCTTTTTGTTTTTATTTTATTGTATTTTTATTTTATTGTATTGTATTTTTCCTTTTTTTATCAATTATGTAAACTGATCTCCTGTATTTTATTGTAAATGTAGATCTTTCAATTAAATTAAATTAAATTAAATTAAACTTCCAATGTAAAAAAATAACTCATCGTTTTCAAATCAGTAAGCACTAAGATGTACACATTGGGTCTTGTTCGGTACCCTAAAAAATAATAATAAGAAAAACTAGCTCTTTTAAATATTATGAAGGTAATGTGGTCCTCCATAAAAATACTCGAGGCCTTACCTATTCAAACTGTGGGTGTAAATGAACTTTTTAGTCCTTCCTCTGTAGAATAAATAGGGTCTATTTTATTCTACTCTACTGTGTAACCACTGACTTGTCTCTCCGAAGAGGTCAAAACGAGAAAAGAGTTGATAGCTGTCTCTCAGCGTTCTCTCTTTGATGAAATGAACAGGAAAATGATCATTGTTAGGAATAAGAAAGAACAATGAAATAAAAAGACAGAATTGAGGAAAAAGAGTTCTATATTAAATGTTTAATTAATATACGTAAACCCAATCCAAGACCCTTCGGTAAAAGAGGAAATAATATCTCAAGAGCTTACCTTAATTGATTGTCGGTGCCGGCTAAACACAGTCTGAAGAGCCCTCCATCGAGGAGCTCCCCAGTGCAGGCAAAATAGTTGATCGGACTTCCCCCACTTCGTGGATGCTACCTCAGATCTTAGCTCACTGAATAGATATAGATATAAATGATTGTGTCGTCGAAAGCACCAGGTCAAGGAGGGTAGATATACCCTGACAAAACAAAGTTGAAGAGTTTCATTCTTAAGCAGCTTGACGCTTGACATTAGGGTTTTTTTTTCTGAATCCTGTGAATCCACCGAATCCGAATTCATTTTGACAAAAAAGAAAAAAATTGATTTGAAAATCCAAATCCAGTGAATCCAAGGGATCTACCTACTCGGGGAGGATTCGACACTAGAGTTCCTAAAATGCTGGAGTGAGCACTAAAGTTGTAATATAGGTAGGTAGGTAATAACACAAAGAAACGGGATTTATTTATTTTATTATTTTTATTTATAACCTATTTCTCTAAAAATACAGCATTCCTTAGAGGTTTAACTTTGGTAGTTATAAGTATGGCCACCGGCCTCTTTTGTGACTATAGAGGTCTTGATTTTATTCACAATTCCTATTTATTTTCTGTTCCAGGAGATGGCCCTGATGACCAGCCGTTTGTTTCTGACAAAGATAAAATGTCGGGCTATGAAACCAACCTCTATCTCTACTCGGTAAGTCCAATTCCTAGAATCTGGAATCAGATTTTACGTCCTGATAGAAGTAAAAAGTATGAAGTTTAGTACCTTGTTAATATGTAGGTACTATTCTATTGTTGTGCTACATATCAGGGCCGTACCCAGGATTTTGCCGAGGGCCCCAAGAGTCCAAAAAGTGATGTACCGGGGGGTGCTCCAAATTTTCGAAGGTTGGCCTACAGTAAAGGAGAAAAATGAAGCTCTAGGGGTGGGGTCAGCTCCCCTAAATACAGCCCTGCTACAAGTGCTACAATGCTACATACCATGAGTATACTTAAGAACATGAAAAAAATTCATGTTCTTGAACATGTCAATCTCGTTGACTGTACTAAAATGGGAAATTATTTTACCCATCCGTGGCACAAGCTTTCGTTTTTTTTTTTTTTTTTTTTTTTTTTTTTTTTTTTGGGGGGAAAAAATTTTAAAAGTTTTTTTTTTTTTTTTTTTTTTTTTTCAGATGGAGATAAAATTTACAACATAACTTTTTATAATTCCATTCAACATTTGTGTAATGAAAAAATTGTTAATTTAAAATAGAAATTAAAGTAGGTACCTATCCAACAAATCGTATGAAATATACATATTATCGTATATTAGGGCTAAGTACAATAAATTGTACCTAGGTATGATTGTATATATTGTAGGGATATATGTACATTGTACAATTATTGTACATAGGGTATGATTCAGTATGAAATGAGAAACGTTACATTTTCACCTGACCTCCTGACCCAGACGTGAAAACATTTGGGCCCTATTCCATGGACCATTCTGCACTAACAAAAAACAGTTTAGAATACCAACTTAGAAGAAAAAATATGCGACTTGCGGATCCAAGACGCATAGACGCATGATTTTGTTTCTAAAGCTAAAAAATAAAAACAGAGCGGAGCGCTTTTTAGCTCTCAGTTCTAAGTGAAGTCGTAGCTTTCCTCTACCTGCTTGATGCTCTATAGTCTATGCGCTATGCTCTCCGCTCTACTCTGTTTTTAGCCCAATGGTGGCAATGGTGCATTTCCACTCACTCGGCATCTACCGGTCGACATGATCTCTTTCCATTTAAATGGAATTGACGCACCATAAGGCGTCAAATCCGGTTACATGAAAAGTATAATTAGTGCGGAATTATTCGTGGAACAGGCCCCTGGTCAGCTGGTCACACTCTTGCCCTGGGGCCTGTCCATGTTTAGACTGGAAAAATTCACATGGCCACACTCACGAGAGTAAATAAATTAATAAATAGATTAAAGTAAATAGATTAATGTGCGCCAAACTCTTTCCCGGTTGGCAATCGTCCATCATAATTTGCGTTAATTTTCGTTACGTGATTACCCCAATGTATATTATCCCAGATTATTTATTATTTTATGATTAGGTATGAGAGCATTGAGAAGAAAACAGATGCTTAAGCGCCCCATTCAGAATTTTTATTTTATTATTACCTATTTCTTTCATTCATAGGTATACAATATGTAGGTACATACCTAGATAGATAAGATACCTACATTCCGTACGAAATAATGGATGTAAATTGCTCTCAGCATGGAATCCGTCCAAAAATTTCTTCCCAAATTATCATTTTTATTCATTTTCATACAATTTACTTTTCTTTTTCGCCCACGATATGTTTATTCATTGAAATTCATGCAATGGGCCAGGTGAAGTCAGTGTTTCACGGGTTAATATTATGTAGATTGATTTTGACGACACTTGCGAATTTTTATCTTAGCCCTTTTGTTCCTGCTGGGTCGTTTTTAGGCATGTTAGATTTTATTACTTTCTTGTGCTATTTTATTTCTGTATTTTAAACAATTTTATTTAAGACTAGACGTTTTCGCCCACGATATGTTTATTCATTGAAATTCATGCAATGGGCCAGGTGAAGTCAGTGTTTCACGGGTTAATATTATGTAGATTGAGTTTGACGACACTTGCGAATTTTTACCTCAGCCCTTTTGGTCCTGCTGGGTCGTTTTTAGGCATGTTAGATTTAATTAATTTTCTTTTGTTATTATTTCTTTATTTTGAACAATTTTATTTGAATTTTTTTATCAATACCTGCAAGCAAGAGAGAAAAAAAAACTTTTTATCAGGCGAGCATCGTGAACACTACAACACCGCCGACATCCTTAAGGCATGGCCGTTCATGTCACTCATCCATTTAGTGGTCTTGCTCGGCGTAGCTTAACAAAAACGAACCGGAAAAACAAATATTCATTTTCATATGTAAGATTTGTCAGTAGGTACCTACCTACCTACCTGCAAGAAAAACATAACTGTTTATCAGGCGAGCATCGTGAGCACTACAACACCGTGGCAAGCCAATAATAGAATCTTGACTGGAAGTAACCACTAGGCCAGACTAACGCCTGGGGCGTTCTCTACCACCCAACCTTTAGGTCTGTAGACAAAAATGGAAGAGGGGCTGTAGGAGTATTTCTCGAAATATCATGACTATGACCTTTTTTGCAATTGAAATTTAGTTTAAATGTTATTTTTTGCACTCTCTTTTGAATAGATACCTTACCTATCTCTGTAGGTAATTGATGAAAGACTTTCCAATTTCCATGTCTATTATGTCTCCTAGATTGTACGTTTAGTAAAACTAGGTACACTATACAGTCATATGTATATATCTACAGTCTTACATGCATAACCTGGTTAATGGTGTGATGGGTCACTTGTATTCTCCATATTGTAGGTATTGATAAAAAGTCATATAAGTATCTAGGTATTATTGTAGGTATCTAATTAATAAAATTACGTATCTACATACAAGTCACTCCTCTTCGTAAGTTACAATGTTGTGATTTTCTGGACTTGAAGTTGGCACGTGCCTTGTTTTGCACTGGACGTTTCGGGTCTAAATTCCAGCAGACCCATCTTCAGCAGATTGTCACAAATTTTGTATATCATCCTTTTGTCGCAGTTAGGTATACCTAGCATCTATGTAAATTATGACAATCCACTGAAGACGGGTCTGGAATTTAAACCCGAAACGTCTAGTACCAAACAAGGTACGTGTCAACTTCAAGTTAAAAAAAAAGGAATTTTAATTGTGTTAAGCATAAATGCTTGTCACAAATGTCGTTCCCTGCTTAATGCACTACGCTAAATTTTATGGCTTGACTTGGACTCGAACCACCAACCTCCAGATCCGAAGTCCACCGTGCTAACCACTACACCACTGAGGTTGGTGTGTCAACTTCAAGTTCAGAAAATCACAACATTGTACATTGTAAGTGATTGTTGGCAAATCAAAAATGTCATTTAATTCCCGTTTCGTTTTCTCCGCAGGAAGAGATGGAGGATCGACCCCGGGTCTCCACGCTGCTCAACTCCCTCGCCAACTACAGCAACACAATCACCCCGGCCCCGGCCGACCCTGACGCCAAGCCCCAGGCAGGCGGGGCCCGCATGGGCACCCTGATAGGCGTGTACCTACCGTGTGTTCAGAACATATTCGGTGTCATCCTATTCATCCGACTTACCTGGGTGGTTGGGACGGCCGGCGCCCTGTGCGGCTTCTTCATTGTGCTCACCTGCTGCTGTGTTGTAAGTAAACTTTTACTTTCTTTATTAGAACTTACATCTATAGGTATAGTTTTGTACATCAAAGCCTTAGAAAGCTAGAACTTTTCAAGTTTTTTCTTTTTACTTTTTTTCTATTAAACTTCCTTCGGGAATTGTGAATAGGTATAGGTAGGTAGGTATTTTTTTCCAATTTTATTCCGACGAAAAAAGCTCGAACTTTTTCAAAGACAACCCACAGAAGTAGAAAGTTTGAGATGAAAAATAAGAAGACGGTAGAGAGTAGACTGATACTTTCAACAAAAAAGTCCTCCTAGACTTTTTTTCTTTAATCTTCAAAGGTTCAATTTTTGAATCCCCAAAATATTAAAGTTCTTATATTTTTCCAAAGAAGGATACTTAAAAACAGAAAACGACAGATCGCATGCTTGAAATTTAAAAGAAAAAATAATAATGTCCCAGAATTTCCTGTGTTGTACCTGACACAAATTTTGAAAAATTTCTTTCCAAATCTCTAAATGAGATTATGGGACTCACATAAAAAATTCAAATTGTCCTGAATTTGTCACTTTTACGTCACGTGTCACGTTAGTTTCAGAGAAAAAAAAAACTTGACATTCCAAATGAAAATTAATATTTAAAAAATTTGAATGAATTATCCACATCAAATGCATTGGGGAATGAAATTTTCAAATGATGAAATTCGATGATAAAATATGTGAAATCCATCACCCCCCTGTGTGTTTTCTATTCAGATATTTCAAATCATATTGTGCTCGTTGAAGCTTTCGTAGAATATATTATCTACATTTTCAAATAAAGTTTCAAAAAAAACGAGAAATTTATTCAAGCATAAAGTTCCAGATGAAAATGAAATGTGATTTTTCTCCTTTTGTCGTCAGAAATGTTTGAAACAGAGTTTCGATCAGTGCCGGGTGTGATGGAGACAAAAATAGGACAGAGAAAGAGACAATAATATACCGTGTTTTTCTAATTTGTAGTTGTACCAAGAGAACTTACAGGGGACTTTCTTCGATTTAACAGCTCAAATTTCGGTTTCTTCAAAGACGAACCTGATTACTGATTACATTCCTAAACTCATGTGTTCCGTTCCTTAAAAAGAAACAACTTCCCGAAAGAACTGTAGGCCACCTTCTTTATTTGCTGCAAATGTCCTCTGTTGATAAATTGTGAAATAAAACAAAAAAAAAACGGTTTCTATTTCGACCTCCGACAAACGAAGATGAACTTGGTTTCATCCCATGAAATTAGAGTTCCAAGGTGCCTGAAGAAACAGCCCTGAGTTTTTGTGTACGGGAATAGGTAAAAAAAAATGTACATAATATTTAACAGCTTTGCTCCAAAAAGCCTAAACCAATAGAGAATAGTCTATCTCTCTTGAGGTTATAACTTATCATAGGTAAAGGTCTACTTGTACTTTAATCTGTCTAAACATAACTCCCCACCATAAGCCATAATCCAAAATACCTATGTGGGTAAAAACAAGCTGGGCCCGTCCCTCCGGGAATTATTTAGCCCTTTTGTCGTCAGAAATGTTTGAAACAGAGTTTCGATCAGTGCCGGGTGTGACGGAGACAAAAATAGGATAGAGAATGGAAGGACGGGCTAAAAACTCGAAAGTTTCTTTTTGTTGCTTCTCCACTGAGGAAACAGCTCCCAGTAGAATAGGATATCTAGGAATTACTTCTTTTTATGATGGAAATTTTATTCGTTCGCTGTGTGTTTCTTTTCGCTAAGTTTGCAATAATTTATAGCTCTCAAAAAAGTTGCAATCCGAAGTCAAATTCAAATAATAAACCACTTTAATTCGACGCAAAACAGACAAGCTCTCAGGATTATCTAGAGCTGCTTCTTTTATTGGTTTGCAGAAATTGCTTTCTATTTCTTCTGCATCAGAAAGTTCCTGCGACTACCTAATTGACAGAAGACGAGGAGCTTTTACTTCAATTAGGTTTATTTTTTTACATTTTAATCCAAAACATTCTTTATAAATAAATGAAAAATGGTACCTAGGTTTTTCAGAGAAATTTCTTTCGTATGTACCTACCTACGGGATTCAATCAAAAACGATCCATTCATTCACACGTCTCAAGTTAAAAAAAACTCTCTCCCTCACACTTGACGATAACATTCACAAAGTAACACTCCTGTATAACATCCGGTATTTTTCATGTCCACTAGAAAATATCGTTTCCTCTCCGGCTCATTTCCTTCCATTTTGTGTAAATAAGGTCACAACGTCAGGTGCTGAAAATTTTCCAAGCTTGGAATCCTGCCAAATATCTCTATAATAACAATAGAAGATCCAGTTTTCAAAGCCGTAAATTCAAAATGGTGTCATAATGGCGGAGCTTTGGGAATAACTGGATTCAAATTTTACGGACTCGGGACAGATAATGTAGTTAGTGACATTATCGAAATAGAAAGGAAATGGGACAAAGGATGAGTTTGTTGGAGACCGTACCTACCTACCTAATTTAATTGAAATTCACTAATTGAGTTCTAGTAATATTCGAATTCAAATAATAGAAATCCGGGAAACGGGAAAAGTGTGTAAAATAATACCATAGTGAGTTAGTGACATTAATGACCATACAGGTATACTATACCTACCTACCTACCTATCTGCTGCATGCCGATTGCATCCGTAGAAAAGATTAACCTTATGTTTCATGTGAAGCACATTGCATACTCATTTAAGTTACCAGGCATTCATACAAATTTTATTATTGTTAAGGTAGAAACACACTACCATCACGTTACGTCATGTGAGCTCATGAGAAGTCAGAAAGATGTAGTTCAAAAATTTTCGATAATATTTCAGGTAATCTCGTTCAGGACAGCCACACTACTATCACGTCACGTGAACTCATGCGGAGTCAGAAAGATTTTTTCCAATAATATTGTTACCTAGTAGCCATTTTGTGTAAATAAGGTCACAACGTCAGGTGCTGAAAATTTTCCAAGCTTGGAATCCTGCCAAATATCTCTATAATAACAATAGACGATCCAGTTTTCAAAGCCGTAAATTCAAAATGGTGTCATAATGACGGAGCTTTGGGAATAACTGGATTCAAATTTTAGGGACTCGGGACAGATAATGTAGTTAGTGACATTATCGAAATAGAGAGGAAATGGGACAAAGGATGAGTTTGTTGGAGACCATACCTACCTACCTAATTTAATTGATATTCACTAATTGAGTTCTAGTATTATTCGAATTCAAATAATAGAAATCCGGGAAACGGGAAAAGTGTGTAAAATACAGGTATACATACCTACCTATCTGCTGCATGCCGATTGCATCCGTAGAAAATATTAACCTTATGTTTCATGTAAAGCACATTGCATACTCATTTAAGTTACCAGGCATTCATACAAATTATTGTTAAGGTAGTAGAAACACACTACCATCACGTTACGTCATGTGAGCTCATGAGGAGTCAGAAAGATGTAGTTCAAAAATTTGCAGGTAATCTCGTTCAGGACAGCCACACTGCTATCACGTCACGTGAACTCATGCGGAGTCAGAAAGATGTAGTTTAATTTTTTTCCAATAATATTGTAGTAATTTCGTTTAGGACAGCCACACTACCCTCACGTCAAGTGAGCTCATGAATTTTGTGTTGTGTTTCAGACCATGCTCACCGCCATTTCCATGAGTGCCATTGCTACTAACGGGGTGGTCCCGGCGGGGGGGTCCTACTTCATGATAGGGCGGTCCCTGGGGCCCGAATGTGGGGGCGCGGTGGGGATGCTGTTCTACACGGGTACAACCTTGGCCGCTGCTATGTACATCATAGGAGCCGTCGAAATTGTGCTGGTAAGTTTTGTTCCAAATTAGGTATGTAAATCTAACTTTATTTAATGTTTATCAATATTCTACAATATTGTGAATATACAAGTCAAACACAAAAGACAAAGAACATTAAAGAACACTTAAGACTATACTTAAGGCTTATATCATTATTACTGCATAGTAATTTAGTTAATTATTATAAATTAGGTAATAGGTATGTATCGCTATTAAGATCATTTGTTTTGAAGGGAAAAATTGAATTGTTGAGTTAAGAAGTTTTTTTATGCAATAATTATTTTTTTATAATTATATGAAAATAATTAAAAAATATTGTTAATGAAGAGTGGGATTCGCTAGAGAGAGAGAGAGAGAGAGAGAGAGAGAGAGAGAGAGAGAGAGAGAGAGAGAGAGAGAGAGAGAGAGAGAGAGAGAGAGAGAGAGCGGGGGGCTGATCCAGCATGATAAATTTAATAACAGCGAGAAGGAGGGGAAAAAAGATAGATGGATACAGAAAGAGAGAGAGAACAATAAAATTTACGACGCGACGAATACAGATGGAGACGAATGGAAAATTTTAGAATTGCATGATAAATAATTGTCAATTAAAAATCTAATTAAATATCCTAAAAGCAATATTGCGAAACATTTCATTACTTTTGTTTCGTAATATTATCCTACTCTCTCTCTTCTTTTTTTTATTTTTAAACTTTTATTTATTTTCTAATTTTCATGACTCAACGAATTTCAGACCTTTTTGTAATCAAAAGCTGAGCAGAATAGAAAGCAGTTACAGCCCGTTCACACTGCATGAATTTTTCTTCGTCCCAAGTTACAATATTTTTTCCGAATTTTTCTTCGTTGGTAATGTGAACACACTGATTCATTTGTGTAAGCCTCTATACAGAACCTCGATTAATTCAACTACCCTCGGTCCCAATTAGTTGAAATAATCGGAGTTCTACTGTACTTACAAGCTTAAAACACAAGATGTCTAATATCCATCGTAAACCCAAGGGCCTCGAAATAAGAATGTCAAGGAGAAAAAATATTTCATCTTTCACACTTCGTTGGTAATGTGAACACACTGATTCATTTGTGTAAGCCTCTATACAGAACCTCGATTAATTCAACTACCCTCGGTCCCAATTAGATGAAATAATCGAAGTTCTACTGTACTTACAAGCTTAAAACACAAGATGTCTAAGATCCATCGTAAACCCAAGGGCCTCGAAATAAGAATGTCAAGGAGAAAAAATATTTCATCTTTCACGTAACAGCAAATTATTTCAAATAACTTCTGCTATTTCTGCTACTGCTACTATGCTGCTGTTGCTATCGCTACAGCTCCTCCTGTTTTTTTTTTTTTTTTTTTTAAGAGCCCACTATGAGGCTTAAGTGTAGGGGCAAAAGCCCCAAAGGATGGGTTAAGCTTATACGAATCTACACAAACATAATAGTACTATAGTCGAACCTGTCTAATTGGGAATCCAAGGGACCGCAAGTTTTTCCCGCTTATCCAGGATTCCTAATTCAAAAAGTGTTTCCCAATTAAAATTACAAATGAAGGCACCGCGAATTTTTTATCCAGGTTTCTCATTTAGACGAGTCCCGATTAGCTAGATTCAACTGTATTTGAAAATGGAAAAAATATAATTTCAAGGTAAAAGTTTCATTTAAAAAAGCTAAGCCAACCTTGTGATTATAAGGCTGAAGTTCATCGTACCTGTAATCCACCTTTGATAAAAAGATACATATAATTAGGTTGGGTGGAAAAACTCCTTCTGGAATCAAGGGTGATGGGGTATTTCCTTTTTAAAACAATCTGGGTGGTAGGCAAAGGGTTATTTTTAAAAATGAGCTCGTCCTAATTAAAATCTCATAATTACGGCCTCTGTACGTGTCGGTGAAACATTTTGCTTAGCACATAATTAATTACAACGAAGGTGGTAAGCTTGTACTATTACAAGCTACCTGCTATTATTTATAATAATAAAATAATAATATTCGCACTTGTAATTTTAACAACATAGAGAGAGGGTGGTGTAGTAAGTTCAATTAGCATGAAAAATTATTTGTTGAGGAATTTGAGAAAAAGAAAAGGGGTTGGAAAGTAGGTACCTAGCCAAAATTAAGGTTTGAAAGTATAAAAAGATACCTATGTACCTACCTACCTATAGGTATTAATTTCATAAAGACAAAACATGATTATTATTTTTTTGAACTTTCTAGTAGGCCCTCTCCCTACAACTGTCTCGTAGCTTCCTCTTTTCCACAATTTTGAGTAAGCAAAAAAGTTGTCATTCCCGTTGGAGTCTCTTTGGACGCGTTTGATTAATTTGATTATTTTCAGAAGTCAGCAAAATATTCCTGTCGAACTTTTTTTACCTGTCAAACGTGAAATGAAATTTGAAATTTTGCCATGCGAACAAAATAATTTGTGTACCATACCTAACTATTCATTAGTATGTAGGTACCTTCAACTGAACATGATTGAAGTATTTGAAGTTTTTTTAATTCAAATAAAATTACCTAAAGGTACCTAAAAAAGTTTGCTATAAAAATAAAATTGCAGAATTTTCCATCGAGCATTTTTTAAAAACTTTACAATTTGTATGAACGGCTGGTTTCTCTGCATGTATGCAATGTGCACAACACAAATATCTTGAAGAATCATATTAAAAATAGGTACCTACCTATGATGCAGAATTTGGATGCACAAGATAGAAAAAATTTGACCCGATTACATTACTTTCCTTCCTATAGGATAAGGAAAGTAAAAAACTAGAGAATGTTAGGTCAGTTGAATTCAGGAGACATCTGACATAACGGTTCAAGAACCACAAAAGAGTGAGAGGAAAGCCATTTATTATAACATGACAGCAATGAACCTAACTAATTTCATTTTATTTAACTAATCAATTTTTATTTTTAGGAATCATGGCCGGTTCCAACCGATCTGGGGACTTGGCTGATGCTCAGAGATCAATCCCCACTGGTACCATCTGCGCCATTCTGACCACCTCCTTCGTCTACTTGTCCTGTGTACTACTTTTTGCTGGAACTGTCGATAACTTACTGCTAAGAGATAAGTAAGTTTTGTACTCGCACCATAACAAAGAAAAACTTGTTCACTCGTTTTCAAATTGAAAGTGTTTTTCTAAGAAATTGGCAAAGAAAATGGAAAAACCCTTATTAAAGTAAGAGAATTAGATTATTAGGTTCATAGGTAAAGGTACAAAACCATTTAAATAGGCTAATCTGTAATTTATTATTTTTTTCTTTTTAAATTCTATATCCATACAAACAAACGAACAAACAAACAAACAAAAATGATACAGTGAGGAACGAGGGAGAATTAGCACATCCACTACTGAAATTAGTAGAGATGCCACAACTCCCACAGGCCTCAAGATATGCTCATATTGGTCCTCACCAATTTCATTATTATTGATTAACCTGGGCTTTCCTATATTCCTATTCTAGATTTGGCCAAAGTATTGGAGGCAGACTCGTGGTAGCCAACATTGCCTGGCCTAACGAATGGGTTATTCTGATTGGATCTTTCCTATCCACCATCGGAGCTGGACTACAGAGTTTGACCGGGGCCCCTCGACTTCTTCAGGTAAGATATGTATCACGAGCACAAAAAAAATTGGGACTGATTAAGTTTTAAACATTTCCACAATATTTCCGAAAATGTGAGGCCAACCAGAAAACCGTACACAATTAAAAAGCCAGCCTAGTTAGCTTCTGCCTTGTAAGCGCTAGACAGCGGGTTCGATTCCCGCCCGGGTCGGATTTTATCCTGAATGGATAACGTTTGTTCTCGGAAATGTTGGCTTTCACCTATCCCGTCTTCATTCTCTCTTCGATTTCGGGACAACAAGACCTTAACAGTTACAGTTCCCTCTATGAAATCTTGAAAAGTAAATAAAAAGGTAGGTAATAATTTTCACAATATTTCCGAAAATGTGAGGCCAACCAGAAAACCGTACACAATTAAAAAGCCAGCCTAGTTAGCTTCTGCCTTGTAAGCGCTAGGCAGCGGGTTCGATTCCCGCCCGGGGCGGATTTTATCCTGAATGGATAACGTTTGTTCTCGGAAATGTTGGCTTTCACCTATCCTGTCTTCATTCTCTCTTCTATTTCGGAACAGCAAGACCTTAACAGTTACAGTTCCCTCTATGAAATCTTGAAAAGTAAATAAAAAGGTAATAATTTCTGTGTCTATGATGATCTCTTGCAGGCCATCGCCAAGGACGGCATCATTCCCTTCCTGGCCCCATTTGCCGTCTCCTCCTCCAAGGGAGAACCCACCCGAGCTTTGCTTCTCACCATCCTCATCTGCCAGTGCGGTATCCTCCTTGGTAATGTGGACTTTCTGGCTCCCCTTCTGTCCATGTTCTTCCTCATGTGCTACGGCTTTGTCAACTTGGCCTGCGCAGTCCAGACGCTGCTCCGAACCCCCAACTGGCGACCCAGGTTCAAATATTATCATTGGTGAGTCAGTGTTCTAGAAAAGCTAAGTGGAAGAGCTTTGGTTGGGTGTAGAGCTCACTGTGTGAGAATCCTGCCATATAGAATGCAACCGAAATTAGAGTTCCGTCAACTGAACGCTTTAACGTTATTTATTTTGACGAGAACTCGTTTCTGCCCATGTTTAGAGTTCAATTAAGGTTCAAAGTTCAATTAGGAGGAAGCTAATTTTGGTTTCAAAACCGAACCCCCAACTGGCGACCCAGGTTCAAATATTATCATTGGTGAGTCAGTGTTCTAGAAAAGCTAAGTGGAAGAGCTTTGGTTGGGTAGAAGAGCTTTGGTTGGGTGTAGAGCTCACTGTGTGAGAATCCTGCCATATAGAATGCAACCGAAATTAGAGTCCCGTCAACTGAACGCTTTAACGTTATTTGACGAGAACTCGTTTCTGCCCATGTTTAGAGTTCCATTAAGGTTCAAAGTTCAATTAGGAGGAAACTAATTTTGGTTTCAAAAACTCTCTTAAAAAGCTACCTGTTTTAATCTGACTGTCCCCAAATCTATGTAAATACAATGTAACTTACCAGCCTCACCTCATAGCTCATATCATGACTGCGATGGTTGATAAGTTGGAATGGTTCGATAATAATTTAAATTTTGGATCAGATATACTTCCTACCCTAGTAGTACCCTCCGATAGATTATTTCTTTATCATTAGGTTTGAGCATCACCAATGATGAAGCTATGTCCACACATCTACTGGTTTTAATTAACGTGGTAGGATTCCCAGCAATGACCTCTTCCACCCAGCCACTTTTAAGATCAAGATTTCTCCTTGTATTTAAGTACCTACCTACTTACTTTAGAAAAAACACAGAACAAAAGTTACTGTACCTAGTGAACATCCCAATATTTTTGCCCTCATCAAAGGATTTTACCGACAGACGTACTGACTTTTGTTTCCTCCCCTGAGTGATGCATGCAGCATGATTCATTAATCTGGATCTCTAGGCCTATGCATGCCTTTGTTCCGGGTAAAAATCGGGAAATCCGTATTTTTTCACAATTTTGCTAGTTTGTACCGTATATGCCGAAAAAAAAGTTGGCAACCCTAATCTCAACAGATAAGGAAAGTAAAAACATAATCACGTAGGTATTTTCAAAGTTGTATACTAGTGGAGATACTAAAATTACCGTATGAGATTACTTTATTTTTTATAAAGTTCCAACTGTCAGACATCAGTTGGAACGTGAAAAGCTCGAGATATAGGTTCCTCAGACTGTCTGACAGACCTAGGTTTCAATTTTTTTCCAGCACACACTTTCTATCTGTCAGACTGTCTGACAGACTTAGGTTTCAATATAAAATCCGCCCCGGGCGAGAATCGAACCCGCGGCCTAGCGCTTACAAGGCAGACGCACTACCAACTAAGCTAACTAGGCTGGCAATCATCCACCTATCTATATATGCAATACCTACATAGATACAGAAAATCAGGAAATGTGGCTAAGAAATTTAAGAATATGTAGGTACCAGATCAGCTTCTTAACTCTGATGAGTCTGATGAAAAATGCCGCGTCGACCTTGTTGCAATGGGGAAAAGGCAAAGGAAAACAATTCATTATGTACCTATCGACTTTCCATTTTATCTACTGCTTTCAACTCTTTGACTCTTCCTACCTAATAATTATAATTAATACAGTCTTTTGTAAAAGTGAAGTAACAAAGAGTTTACCTAGATAAGTAAGTATAGGTAGTTTCACAGTGGAACAGAAATCGTGAATTCCGATGAAAAAGAAATTCAACTTGACCTATTTAATTGAGGTGTACATGAAGTACGTAAGTGTAGTTAGATAGATGTGCCTATCTATCTAAGTACTACAGGTAAAATATTATGTATTATTTAAAATAATCAACTCAATATTTAAAACATCTTACCTCTAAGTACTTATATGATTAGTAATTTAAATGTACCTATACCTACCTACTTATCTACCTAGGTATTCTACCTTATTTAATATTACTATAGTTTCTGGTTTTACTTTTTGTAGCCAGCCTAGTTAGCTTGGAAGGTAGCGCGTCTGCCTTGTAAGCGCTAGGTCGCATGTTCGATTCCCGCCCGGAAGAGCTGACTTTCATCTATTCTGACTTTCTTCTCCCTTCGCTTTTGGGACGATAAGACCTTAGCAGTTAAAAGGAAAGAAAAACTTTTTGTAACATCGCCGTCTCACTTTCGTTTTCTTTTTAGAAAAGTTAGGATAAAATCCGCCCCGGGGCGGGAATCGAACCCGCGGCCTAGCGCTTACGAGGCAGACGCACTACCAACTAAGCTAACTAGGCTGGCTCACAACTCTCTGTTTACTCCAATCTTTCATCAGATTTAAAATTCAAATCCGAATCTCCTCTTTTTTTCCCCCTTCCGTTGTATTTCTTCATCTTTACTTTTTTATCTTTAAAATAGATAATTTTGTTTATCTACCTATCTACTTACGTTGTGGAAGTTTTGAATCATTATTTTAAGTGAAAATGTCAGATACCATCTGCGTCTCCATTTAAGTTTCTAAAGCATTTTATAAATTTATACAGGGTGATCTAGTTCCAGAATGTATTTTTTTTTCTCGACACATAAACTTGATGTTTTCACTTGCATGCATTTTTCAAATCCTTTCAGGTTTAGAAATGACGCCTTTCATATAGGTATTATGTATTTATTTTATGTGTAATAATACTAATAATTTATGCTTTCCATTTTCGTTACCTACGTGTATAATTTTTTGTTCCCCAGACTTTATATGATTTCCACTTCCATTGCATATTCCATTTTCTCTGTTCCGTAGGCTTTTTTTTTTTTTTTTGTCATACGGCTCCATTTTCTCTGTTCCCTATACAAACACATGACATTTGGCCGCGACGCGACACTCTTCATTTTTATCTAGGAACACATTCCATGTCCTTTACTCGTTTCATTTTCTCTGTTCCCCAGACTTCATAATTATGTTCCATTTCCATTACGAGTTTCATTTTCTCTGTTCCCCAGACTTTGTATGTTTTTCATGTCCATCACGCGTTCCATTTTTGTAAATTTCGTTTTCTATAATCGCCATGCGGTTTCATTTTCTCTGTTCCCCAGACTTCATACATTTTCCATTTCCATTACGCGTTTCATTTTCTCTGTTCCTCAGACGTACATGGCGCCGTCGCTCTCCATCTTCGGCGACTTCACCAAGGACGTCAACATCATGTACAACAACTTCCGGGTGTACGGGACGGGGCTCCTGTTGATCATGGGCACCATCGTGTACCTGGGCGTCAAGTTTGTGAACCGCTTTGCGTCCGTGGCTCTCGCCTCAGTTTATTATTATTCTTGATTTGATTTTTCGATTTTACTTTCATGTAATGATTTAATGTAATGTCACCCATCCATTTATTGGCCTTGCTCGGCGTAGCATAACATAGGTGACGCTAATACCGGTCTTAAAATAACAACTGAAGTGTTATCTAAAACTTTCTCGCTTTGAGTTCATAGGGCGTCGCGACAAATTTTAAGATCAGAGCTCATTTGTGTGAGAAAATGTGAAACAATCCCCCAAAAACCAGTTTTTTTTTTTTTGTTTGATAGAGAATGGAAGGACGGGCTAAAAACTCGAAAGTTTCTTTTTGTTGCTTCTCCACTGAGGAAACAGCTCCCAGTAGAATAGGATATCTAGGAATTACTTCTTTTTATGATGGAAATTTTATTCGTTCGCTGTGTGTTTCTTTTCGCTAAGTTTGCAATAATTTTTAGCTCTCAAAAAAGTTGCAATCCGAAGTCAAATTCAAATAATAAACCACTTTAATTCGACGCAAAACAGACAAGCTCTCAGGATTATCTAGAGCTGCTTCTTTTATTGGTTTGCAGAAATTGCTTTCTATTTCTTCTGCATCAGAAAGTTCCTGCGACTACCTAATTGACAGAAGACGAGGAGCTTTTACCTCAATTAGGTTTAATTAAACCACTTTAATTCGACGCAAAACAGACAAGCTCTCAGGATTATCTAGAGCTGCTTCTTTTATTGGTTTGCAGAAATTGCTTTCTACCTATTTCTTCTGCATCAGAAAGTTCCTGCGACTACCTAATTGACAGAAGACGAGGAGCTTTTACTTCAATTAGGTTTATTTTTTTACATTTTAATCCAAAACATTCTTTATAAATAAATGAAAAATGGTACCTAGGTTTTTCAGAGATTTCCCAAAACAAAATAATAATAAAAAAAAAAACTAGATCTAAAACGAACGAAAATAAAATCTCTCCCAATGGAAATCACAAACCCTTACAAAAAATAACAGTTCATCGTACCTGTAATCCACCTTTGATAAAAAGATACATATAATTAGGTTGGGTGGAAAAACTCCTTCTGGAATCAAGGGTGATGGGGTATTTCCTTTTTAAAACAATCTGGGTGGTAGGCAAAGGGTTAGTTTTAAAAATGAGCTCGTCCTAATTAAAATCTCATAATTACGGCCTCTGTACGTGGCAGTGAAACATTTTGCTTAGCACATAATTAATTACAACGAAGGTGGTAAGCTTGTGCTATTACAAGCTACCTGCTATTATTTATAATAATTAAATAATAATAACCGCGCTTGTAGTTTTAACAAAATGGAGAGGGGGTAGTGTTGTAAGTTCAATTAGCATGAAAAATTATTTGTTGAGCAATTTGAGAAAAAGAGAAGGGGCTGGAAAGTAGGTACCTAGCCAAAATTAAGGCTTGAAAGTATAAAAAGATACCTATGTACCTACCTACCTATAGGTATTAATATCATAAAGACAAAACATGATTATTATTTTTTAACTTTCTAGTAGGGCCTCTCCCTACAACTGTCTCGTAGCTTCCTCTTTTCCACAATTCTGAGTAAGCAAAAAAGTTGTCATTCCCGTCGGAGTCTCTTTGGACGCGTTTGATTAATTTGATTATTTTCAGAAGTCAGCAAAATATTCCTGTCGAACTTTTTTTACCTGTCAAACGTGAAAATAATGAAATTTTGCCATGCGAACAAAATAATTTGTGTACCATACCTAACTATTCGTTAGTATGTAGGTACCTTCAACTGAACATGATTGAAGTATTTGAAGTTTTTTTAATTCAAATAAAATTATACCTAAAAAAGTTTGCTATAAAAATAAAATTGCAGAATTTTCCATCGAGCATTTAAAAACTTTACAATTTGTATGAACGGCTGGTTTCTCCGCATGTATGCAATGTGCACAACACAAATATCTTGAAGAATCATAATAAAAATAGGTAGGTACCTATGATGCAGAATTTGGATGCACAAGATAGAAAAAACTAGAGAATGTTAGATCAGTTGGATTCAGGAGACATAACGGTTCAGCAACCACAAAAGAGTGAGAGGAAAGCCATTTATTATAACATTTATAACATGATAGCAATGAACCTAACTAATTTTATTTTATTTATATCCAGGTACTTAGATACAATGAATTCCAATACCTAATTATCTGCTTCACCCCTCCCAACAGGATGTGCGTGCTAGGCAAGCGACTGCTGAAAGACATTCCAATCAGCAGCTGCAACAAGACGATTGGCGGAGACCTGTACAAAGTCTTCTGCAACAACTCCCAGCAGTGTGACTCCTACTTCTTCGAGCACAATGTGACCGTGGTTCAGGGCATCAAGGGACTCAAAAGTGGCGTCTTTTTTGGTAAGTTCTGGTATTGTTTAATGTTTCAGGTGTTTTTCGCACTGAGATAAAACTTAAAGTATTGCAAGTACCGATGTAAATGTGTATTTTGGGGGCACGGTTAGCCCAGTGGTAACGCGCTTGCTTACTATGCAGAAGGTTCCGGGTTCGAATCCCACCATCGGCAAAAATTTACACTCGTTTTTCGATTGCAGATATTTCAGCGGGTCACTTTCTGGTGTTCTCGTGTTGACCCAGCACTTAAATGAGGAGTATTGTGTCTTTTATCGCCCATCTGATGAGGGACATACTACCGGATGGGCATGCTACGACACAGACCACAGGAGTCTAGTGTAGCAGTTGTTTCATTGCTACGAAATAAAAAACGGCGGTGAAACACTTTTTTTTCCTCTCTTTCTCTCTTTTCATTTTAATATTAGGTAGTCCAGTTAAGGATTAACTTCCACTCAAGAGTCTTTTTTTCTAATGTTCTAATGTTGCTTGAATTTTCAGAGAACATCTGGGACAGTTTCATGTACTCTGGTCAGTATATCGCCAAATCCAAGCTCCCCTCAGAAGTGGATGTTCTCAACAAACCCACCTACAATCAGATCCTAGTTGACATGACCACCTCGTTCACCCTCCTCATTGGAATCTTCTTCCCCTCCGTCACTGGTGAGTTTTAGTCAGAAAATGATAGAGGAACTGTTACAACGGAGGTCTTATCGTCCCAAAATGGAAGAGAAAAGAAGGAAGGATAGGAGAAATCTAACCGTTCAGAGGCTTCAGACCCTATAACTATGTAAGCTAGCTTTAATACCTACACTGATTGTATTTATTTTAATACTTTGATAACCAAGTTTTAATACTTTGATTCTGTCCAAGTAGTATGTAGGTAACAATGTAACGCTCTAAATTCCAAATCTGAAGTCGCTTTTTTCCGCCCCTATCCGATCTAATTTTTGACTTATCTAATTTTGGAACACGACTTGGAACATATTTTGTTCGGAATTTGAATTTACTATCTTTACTTACCCCGGAAGACAATTGACGAGGAAAAGGTCAAAGGCTTTGTCGACGTCCTGGTAGCTAGAAACGTTGCGGATGGACTGAGTCACATGTAAGTATAAAAAGTCGCTATGAATTGCCAATATTAAAAACCCATCAAAAGTTACCCTTGGCCTGACAGCATACCTTCATCGCTCCGGAAGACAATTGACGAGGAAAAGGTCAAAGGCTTTGTCGACGTCCTGGTAGCTAGAAACGTTGCGGATGGACTGAGTCACATGTAAGTCTAAAAAGTCGCTTTGAATTGCCAATATTAAAAACCCGTCAAAAGTTACCCTTGGCCTGACAGCATACCTTCATCGCTCGTTTGGTACCTAACGAGAAATTTTGTGAGCTACATCACGAAGCGAAATGTTGCATATTATTTTTATTAATTTGAATCTTTACAAAGTCAAGTTGTGTTTGGCATAAAAAAATTTTTACACAAATACTCTGCTAACTCTCCTTGACTCCAAATTGTGACGGTCATTCCAGTTGTGACACATACTGTTCCAAACATCTCAACGCTTTCTCCAGCCTTGTTTCAATATCGAGCAATTCCTGTTTCATGAGCTCCAAATGAGACATCTGTTTCTCATCTTCATACTTTCGCCTCAGCATCATGTAGGTTATCACAACCACGGACACGGTCAGCAACACCAAATAGAACGTCTTGTTTGTGACCAGTTCTTGAAAAAACGACGGTTTTTCCTTTTTGTAAAACATGCTCAAAAACGAAGGTTTCAAATATGCCCTTTGTTTTTTTACAAAATCATCTACTCACTATCAGAAATTTCGCTACTATCTTTGAATTTTAACGTGTATATGTTGTATTTCTTTTCGAAAATATTTTTAACAATTACAGGCCCTCGATAACATTCGAAAAATAATAAAAATAAAAAATAAAATATTGGCCAGTCCTTTTCTTTTCTGTCTACTGAACTGGAACGTATTCTTCTTATTCCCAATTTCTCTCTTATGTTTCAGTGTTCAAACGACCGGTCTGGGCGGTATGAAGCCCAACACGGTCATTTTGGGCTGGCCTTACAGTTGGCGACAATCAGATGATCTCAGGACTTGGGAGGTGTTCTTAAACACGGTGCGAGTGGTTTCCGCTGCCAAAATGGCCCTACTGGTGCCCAAAGGTATCAACTTCTTCCCGGATACTTCAGTCAAGGTAAGGCGTTCGAGGGTTTTGTGTTAGATTGAATCGTTATACGCGTGCTTTCCGGAGGTTCTTTCTACTTAGAAGATAATAATTGTAGTTGTATTTTAATTCGGAAACGGAAACTGAACAATAGTAGTGTTCACTTTCCAAAAGCTACACGTTCAATAGTGTATCAACTTCTTCCCGGATACTTCAGTCAAGGTAAGGCGTTCGAGGGTTTTGTGTTAGATTGAATCGTTATACGCGTGCTTTCCGGACGTTCTTTCTACTTAGAAGTTAGAAGATAATAATTGTAGTTGTATTTTCATTCGGAAATGGAAACTGAACAATAGTAGTGTTCACTTTCCAAAAGCTACACGTTCAATAGCTGGGAATGCGCCATGTTGGATTTGCTATGGCTTAGTACAGGCGCTACCACGCCACCTAGCGGTTAAACTAATTAACGTATTTTTTTCTAAAGAGGAGAAATGGACTTCAGAAGAGGGGAAATCGTCGCTGTTTCCGAAAGGAAATTCAGTCAAAAATGACTGAACCAATGAGATTCCGCTTTAGACATAAACAGAGCAAAATCTCACAATCTCATTGGTTCAGCCATGTTTGACTATAAAAAAAAGTCACACAATCGAATACGACTTTACTAGCAAGGTATCTTCCTCACACTTAACATCCTTCACCCTGTGGGAATGCGCCATGTTGGATTTGCTATGGCTTAGTACAGGCGCTACCACGCCACCTAGCGGTTAAACTAATTAACGTATTTTCTTCTAAAGAGGAGAAATGGACTTCAGAAGAAGGGAAATCGTCGCTGTTTCCGAAAGGAAATTCAGTCAAAAATGACTGAACCAATGAGATTCCGCTTTAGACATAAACAGAGCAAAATCCCTTCTTTATGTCTTTTTTAGGTAAATCCCGGATGGTCCGATGGTACCATTTTTGAAAAGAACTTTAGAAAATAATATAATGTAATTTAATAAATATTCGCGATATCTTTCGAACCTAAGAAGGTGAAGGCAACTCATGGATATATATAGGAGTGGGCGGGTACAGGTAAATAAATGTGTATTCATTCGATCCTGTTCAATTTCACTTTTGCTAATTTGAACTTTCTCTTTTTACCATCTTTCCTTTGCAGAATAAAAGGCCCTCTATTATAGATACAACAAATGTAACTATTTATTTTTACTTGTCCGCACTTAGTTAACAGACGTTGATCGGTGGTCGATCGACGAGGTGAATCTATGTTGTCGAGGTGGTGTACGGTTTCAGTCGATGGTCGATCGACGCCGTTGACTATGTGTGGACACACCTTAAGAGCAACATTCTGATTCCAATCCATGTCTCATTCCAGGTCTCTGTCTCTACTCGGTCTCACCTTGTGTATCGCCGTCATGTTCATGTCCAGTTGGTACTACGCTCTCCTTGCCATGGGTATGGCAGGTGTCATCTACAAGTACATCGAGTACCGAGGAGCCGAGAAGGAGTGGGGTGATGGCATCCGAGGTTTGGCTCTGTCCGCTGCCCGCTACAGTCTGCTCCGGCTAGAAGAGGGACCGCCCCATACGAAGAACTGGCGTCCTCAACTTCTGGTTCTGGCTAAGCTGACAAATGATTTCGTTCCTAAATATCGCAACCTGTTCAAGTTCGTCTCGCAACTCAAAGCTGGTAAGTCTGTTGTTCCTGGATATGACTGTTTTCCTTGAATTGGAGGAGGAAGATTGAAATGTCAACTAAAACGTTAACGACAACAACAACAACAACAACACAAGTCTGCGGTTCACTTGACGTCCGATGAGAAAAATTGCACGGAAACTGACTTGTAGAAGACTCGAATTGATGTCTCGAAGAAGTTAAAACAGCGGGTTTTTGCAACGAAAATTAGCTCCCCGTTAAATTGAACTCTTTAACGTTATTTGACAAAAACTTGTTTCTGCACATGTGAAGACCAGAGTTTTCGTTAAATAACGTTCAAGAGACTCTAATAGAGTTAACGGGACTCTAATTTTATTGGCAAAAACTCTCTAATAGCTTTGATGTTCGACTATTTCTAATGAAGCAATTATGAGTGTGAGGTACAGTCTTCTAGATCTTATTATTTGCCAGTACCTACCTCGCCTCCTCAATTCCTAACTCTTTTAACCGAGCACAATGTGACCGTGGTTCAGGGCATCAAGGGACTCAAAAGTGGCGTCTTTTTTGGTAAGTTCTGGTATTGTTTAATGTTTCAGGCGTTTTTCGCACTGAGATAAAACTTAAAGTATTGCAAGTACCGATGTAAATGTGTATTTTGGCGGCACGGTTAGCCCAGTGGTAACGCACTTGCTTACTATGCAGAAGGTTCCGCGTTCGAATCCCGCCATCGACAAAAATTTGCACTCGTTTTTCGATTGCAAATATTGCAGCGGGTTACTTTCTGGTGTTCTCATGTTGACCCAGCACTTAAATGAGGAGTATTGTGTCTTTTATCGCCCATCTGATGAGGGACATACTACGGGATGGGCATGCTACGACACAGACCACAGGAGTCTAGTGTAGCAGTTGTTTCATTTCTACGAAATAAAAACGGCGGTGAAACCCTTTTTTCCTCTCTTTCTCTCTTTAATATTAAGTAGTCCAGTTAAGGATTAACTTCCACTCAAGAGTCTCTTTTTCTAATGTTGCTTGAATTTTCAGAGAACATCTGGGACAGTTTCATGTACTCTGGTCAGTATATCGCCAAATCCAAGCTTCCCTCAGAAGTGGATGTTCTCAACAAACCCACCTACAATCAGATCCTAGTTGACATGACCACCTCGTTCACCCTCCTCATTGGAATCTTCTTCCCCTCCGTCACTGGTGAGTTTTAGTCAGAAAATGATAGAGGAACTGTTACAACGGAGGTCTTATCGTCCCAAAATGGAAGAGAAAAGAAGGAAGGATAGGAGAAATTTTGTTTAATATTCGTTTTATTATTATTGATCTGATTTTACTGTCATGTAATGATTTAAAATCAAGACTAGAGCCCATTCTCCCTTTATTCCTTTTAAGTCACCCATCCATTTATTGGCCTTGCTCGGCGTAGCCTAACATAGGTGACGCTAAAACCGGTCTTAAAATAACGACTGAAGTGTTATCTAAAACTTTCTCGCTTTGAGTTCTTAGGTTGTCGTGACAAATTTCAAGATCAGAGCTCATTTGTGTGAGAAAATGTGAAAAAAATCCCCCAAACACCAGTTTTTTTTACTTTCCTTATCCTATAGGAAGGAAAGTAATGTAATCGGGTCAAATTTTCGATGTTCAGTTTTTAGTGCCAAAACACGTTTTGAGGTCCCTAGAGCCTAAATCCGAAGTTTCAGCCATTGGTCCGTGTGTGTGTCTGTGTGTCTGTCTGTCTGTAAACAAAATATCTCGAGAACGGTAAGAGCTAGAGAGTTGAAATTTGGTATGTAGATGTCAAATGTGACAAGGATGCGACACGAAATTTTGGTTAAGACTGGTGCAACGGTTGGCGGCATTTTACCGCTTTTTGACGGTTTTCGGTGTAATTTAACAATATCTTGGGAATGGTATAAGCTTGAGACTTGAAATTTGGTATGTAGTTCACAAATGTGATAAGGATGCAACACAAAACGTTTGGTTGAGATGTTTGCTGCGCTTGGCGGTATTTTGACCGCTTTTGACAGATTTCGACCGTTTTTTGGCGGTTTTCAGCTATAGCGACAAAACGGTTAGAGATATTGTAAAAGTTAGGGTAAAAGAACACTCAAATAAGCATCATTCAATAGGATAAGGAAAGTCGTGTGATGTTCACACCAGATTTTTTACTTTCTATTACTACAGTTTAGCGGAGCTATACTAGTAATGAAAGTATTGCAATCGGTCCAAATTTTCAAAATCGGGAAATGGTTGGAAATATCCGTTTTGGGATCCCCTGATGTCAAAAAAGTGATTTTTAGCCCATGGTCTGTACGTATGTATGTACGCACGTACGTACGTACGTACGTACGTACGTACGTTACGTACGTACGTACGTTACGTACGTACGTACGTTACGTACGTACGTACGTTACGTACGTACGTACGTTACGTACGTACGTACGTTACGTACGTACGTACGTTACGTACGTACGTACGTTACGTACGTACGTACGTTACGTACGTACGTACGTTACGTACGTACGTACGTTACGTACGTACGTACGTTACGTACGTACGTACGTTACGTACGTACGTACGTTACGTACGTACGTACGTTACGTACGTACGTACGTTACGTACAGACCATGGGCTAAAAATCACTTTTTTGACATCAGGGGATCCCAAAACGGATATTTCCAACCATTTCCCGATTTTGAAAATTTGGACCGATTGCAATACTTTCATTACTAGTATAGCTCCGCTATACTGTAGTAATAAAAAGTAAAAAAAAGAGGTTTGACAGAGGGAACTGTAACTGCTATGGTCTTATCGTCCCGAAATCGAAGAGAGAAGGAAGACAGGATAGGAGAAAGCCAGCCCTTCCGAGAACGGCCATTATCGCATCAGGATAAAATCCGCCCCGGGCGGGAATCGAACCCGCGGCCTAGCGCTTGCAAGGCAGATGCACTACCAACTAAGCTAACTAGGCTGGCTTATTTACTATCTTTACTTACCCTTTCTCTAATCAATTTTTATTTTTAGGAATCATGGCCGGTTCCAACCGATCTGGGGACTTGGCTGATGCTCAGAGATCAATCCCCACTGGTACGATCTGCGCTATTCTGACTACCTCCTTCGTCTACTTGTCCTGTGTTCTACTTTTTGCTGGAACTGTCGATAACTTACTGCTAAGAGATAAGTAAGTTTTGTACTCGCACCATAACAAAGAGAAACTTGTTAACTCGTTTTCAAATTGAAAGTGTTTTTCTAAGAAATTGGCAAAGAAAATGGAAAAACCCTTATTAAAGTAAGAGAATTAGATTATTAGGTTCATAGGTAAAGGTACAAAACCATTATAGGCTAATCTGTAATTTATTTTTTTCTTTTTAAATACTATAATTATCCATACAAACAAACGAACAAACAAACAGGAACGAGGGAGAATTAGCACATCCACTACTGAAATTAGTAGAGATATGCCACAACTCCCACAGGCCTCAAGATATGCTCATATTGGTCCTCACCAATTTCATTATTATTGATTACCCCATGCTTTCCTATATTCCTATTCTAGATTTGGTCAAAGTATTGGAGGCAGACTCGTGGTAGCCAACATTGCCTGGCCTAACGAATGGGTTATTCTGATTGGATCTTTCCTATCCACCATCGGAGCTGGACTACAGAGTTTGACCGGGGCCCCTCGACTTCTTCAGGTAAGATATGTATCACGAGCACAAAAAAAATTGGGACTGATTAAGTTTTAAACATTTCCACAATATTTCCGAAATCGAAGAGAGGAGGAAGACAGGATAGGAGAAAGCCAGCCGTTCCGAGAACGAATATTATCTCATCAGAAATCGAAGAGAGGAGGAAGACAGGATAGGAGAAAGCCAGCCGTTCCGAGAACGAATATTATCCCATCAGAATAAAATCCGCCCCCGGCGGGAATCGAACCCGCGGCCTAGCGCTTACAAGGCAGACGCACTACCAACTAAGCTAACTAGGCTGGCTGTAAAAAGATTAATTACCTAATTGAGAGTGAGAGAGTGATTGGCTCATCCTGAACCGCAGTCAACCATTGTGAGGACTTGTGCTTATTATTTAAAAGCAAAGAGACCCCTTTGAAGAACTGCCAGCTAGCTAGGCTGGTTAGGGTTAGCTGTTCTCCTCCCGGTTTATATAGTCCCACAGCTAGACACTAGTCTCTCTGCCTTAACGCCTCCTAGCCAGACAGTGTTCAATATCCCCTAGCCAGACAGTGTTTAACGTCCCCTAGCCAGACAGGTATAATCTATTGTATTCTATACTTACGTATTCTTGAGAGTTCATTGCAACGGTCGTAACATTAATGATTAATTAGACTTAAGTGACAAAGTCGGAGTGTTTTTTATGTACCTACTATCTGTTTAAAGTTTCGTTTTCGTAACCTTCGGTCTTCGCGTGTTCTACCGTATTTTTTCTGTGAACCTTTAGTGTCTCCCGCGGCTGTTCTACTACCTAATTTCTTCTGGGCTTTCAACTTTCAACATAGCAACGAGTGTCCACGATAAAGTAAGTCTAATTAAAGCATTCTATACTGCAGCAGGGCCCAAAGTCTGACATCATCAGAACCGAAGATAACAGACTGAAGCCTGGATCACAAGGCTAAGATAGGACGATCCGAAACCACAACTCATGCCATCGAACCACAGAAGAGATAGCGATAGCAATGATGGGATGAGTTGGAACCTAAGACGTCACCGATAAATCTCGTGATCACACTCCCTCGACCGATAAGACCGACTCTGCTAGTATAAGTAAGATAGAAACCAAGCTAGCAGGGTCAGTCGTCCAGGAGCTAACAGTCCCTACGCGCTCTCAGCCTACCAACGAGTTAGACCTAAGCAGACCGACAGTGTTCGCCATTCCACCTTACATCGAAAACTACTACAATACTACTTACCTCGGACCATGAGCACTCGTTCCAGACCCTCGGTTAATACTTCTAGGAACTCCATGTAGTTGGACTCGCGTTCGATATTGGTTTCCTTCGGGGGCCCCGGCAGATTCAGAATGACAAGTTGAGCTTCGTGAGATTTGTTAACGATCACCTCGTTTAATTTGACTGCGGTGTGCATGCGACGAACGTTGCCTTCGTCACTGCGGAAATAAAAGGTGAAAAATGATCAGATGGCAGAATACCTTGGGTTGAATAGTAAAGATTCCCTAGTAGTAAAGGAATGAACGGGGAATTGAGGCGAAAGCCGGTAGGTGCCCCTTTTCAATCGAACAGGCAGGGATGGATGGAGGGACTACTCAGAAAAAAGGGAAAGAGTCCTTGGCGACCCGCACTGAAAGTTACCCCGTCGACAAGGCCCATCACGCACGAGCGGCAGAAAGCTGTCAGACGAGAGGTTAAGACAGAATGGGAACAGAATGACCCATGTCCCATTCGCCAAACCTAAGCACTTCCGGCTAGACTCGATGCATGCGAGAGAAATAGGACAGGTTTGGAGAAAGCCAGCCGTTCCGAGAACGAATTACCCTCATCTGTTTGGGATAAATCCCGCCCCGGGCGGACATTGAACCCGCGACCTAGCGATTACGAAGAAAGCAATTAAATAAATACATGATCGTGGAAGGCAGAGAAGGACATGGATGGATGACATCAAGGAATGGAAAAACATACATGGCAATCAAGAGGCTGGCACAAAACAGAGCAAAGTGGAGAGAGATCATTGAAAAAATATACATAGTGCTACCTTCTCCCATAGAAGACGCAACCTATGAATTAAATTAATATGGTATGGAAAAGGTAACTTACGGGGTTAGGGAGCTTTTGGTGTCTTCATCAAGAATGGAAGTCTTGTTTGTAACTATATCTTTCATTACTTCATTGACAGTTTTCTCTGCATCCGTTTGATCGTTCTCAGTATGATCTCCTACGTCTAATTTGGTCTGGAAATAAAAAGCAAGAACAAGAATATACAACTCACAAAGCTGATGGGTAAATCTAAAGGATCATTTAGTTTGTTTGTCAGACTCTTTAAATTCTTTGGTTTAGCGACTTTCGCAATAATTCACCAACAGATAGTCCGAACTCAATGATTTCTCACAATTTTCAGAGGTTGATTTTGAAACACATAATCGACGCCGTCGATCAATGTTCCATCAACGAGGTGAAGAGGTGAATCTATGTTGTCGAGGCAGTGTACGGTTTCAGTCGACGGCGGGCGTCGACTATGTGTGGGCACAGCTTATGAATATTCTCAAATACCTAAATACAGGGAGACCAATTTGAGTGTACTCACTTGTTTTTCTACGAGTAGTCACCCTTGATCACCGCAACATTTACCGTCAAACCTTTGCCTGAAATCAGAAGTAGACATAGCTTTCGTTAGGGAGGAACTGGCGTTAAAAGAGTTAGGAATTGAGGAGGCGAGGTAGGTACTGGAAAATAATAAGATCTAGAAGACTGTACCTCTTAGCTTTGAGGACCTCACACTCATAATTGCTTCATTAGAAATAGTCGAACATCAAAGCTATTAGAGAGTTTTTGCCAATAAAATTAGAGTCCCGTTAACTCTATTAGAGTCTCTCGAACGTTATTTGATGAAAATTCTGGTCTTCGCATGTGCAGAAACAAGTTTTTGTCAAATAACGTTAAAGAGTTCAATTTAACGGGGAGCTAATTTTGGTTGCAAAAACCCGCTGTTTTAACTTCTTCGAGACATCAATTCGAGTCTTCTACAAGTCAGTTTCCGCGCAATTTTTCTCATCGGATGTCAAGTGAACCGCAGACTTGTGTTGTTGTTGTCGTTAACGTTTATGTTGACATTTCAGCATTCGGGTTTTGGTTTGGCTCTTCAAATCTCACTTTGGTGACACCCTTGTTAGTGTCGTGATGTTGATCTACAATCGCTTGGACCTGCAAAAGCGACAGGTACAATGTTAGTTGCTTGGCATTGTATAATTTTACTGAAGTAGGATGTCTTCCAGCTACCTATGTACATATGACTATAAATTCTTGGGCTATAGTTTAGAATGGCTTAGATGTCCAATATTTTCGGTACCTATAGGTATTACTGAAGCAAATACCTACTCTGAAAGACTAGGTATTGACGTAGGTATCTATGTGGTTTCTTTGGTTGTCTATGACTATGTGGTAGGTACTCAGCTTCCAATATTCTTTTTCACGCCAAATCTTTGAGCTCTAGGTATTTCATTTCTTTTTATCTGCCTACGATGAATTTCTTTTTGATATATGTAGGTATATCTTATAAAATAAACCCATCCAAAACTCTATGAACCTGCATATACAGGAAAAATATCCATGCACTATTCTACAATTCTAAATCAGTTCGACTAAAATAGAAAAGGTAAAGAGAATATAAGGCAAATTCGATAGATATTTATTGGTTTTGGAAGAAAAAGAAAACTGCGAAGTGTTTTGGAAACTACTATACTAGGAATGATTAGAGGAAAGAGGTTCTCAGAAGGCCATCCGCTCATGCAAACCAAACGTTCTGTAGGAGATTTCTACGTCGATGTCGTTAGTGAAAATCTCAAAATCTTTGTACTTGACTGACGTCTCAGTGACTAGGTACCTATTATAATACATTCTTTACAATAGGTACATTTGCTTCTTCTTCCTCTTCTTCTTATTCTTCTTCTTCTTCTTCTTCTTATTTTTTTTCTGTTTAAATTTTATTCAATGAATAGGTACTAAATGAGAGCGGAACTATAAAGGTACTAAATACATAGGTAAGTGAGAGAGGTCAATAAGATTTTATTGGTAGATTGGTACCTAGCTAAAATTATTTAAAACTGTCAATTAATAATAATAAAAAAAAAATGGGGAATCAAAAAAATAAAGTCGGAAAAAATGTCGCAAAGCCTGAATCACAATCAAGACTACGTCAATACCTAGCTATAGTCTTTCAGAGTAGGTATTTACTTCAGTAATACCTATAGGTACCGAAAATATTGGACATCTAAGGCATTCTAAACTATAGCCCAAGAATTTATAGTCATATGTACCTACATAGGTAGCTGGAAGACATCCTACTTCAGTAAAATCATACAATGCCAAGCAACTAACATTGTACCGGTCGCTTTTCCAGGTCCAAGCGATTGTAGATCAACATCACGACACTAACAAGGGTGTCACCAAAGTGAGATTTGAAGAGCCAAACCAAAACCCGAATGAATCCCGAGGAGATGTAGAAAAACAAGTGAGTACACTCAAATTGGTCACCCTGTATTTAGGTATTTGAGAATTTTCATAAGCTGTGCCCACACATAGTTGACGCCCGCCGTCGACTGAAACCGTACACTGCCTCGACAACATAGATTCACCTCTTCACCTCGTTGATGGAACATTGATCGACGGCGTCGATTATGTGTTTCAAAATCAACCTCTGAAAATTGTGAGAAATCATTGAGTTCGGACTATGTGTTGGTGAATTATTGCGAAAGTCGCTAAACCAAAGAATTTAAAGAGTCTGACAAACAAACTAAATGATCCTTTAGATTTACCCATCAGCTTTGTGAGTTGTATATTCTTGTTCTTGCTTTTTATTTCCAGACCAAATTAGACGTAGGAGATCATACTGAGAACGATCAAACGGATGCAGAGAAAACTGTCAATGAAGTAATGAAAGATATAGTTACAAACAAGACTTCCATTCTTGATGAAGACACCAAAAGCTCCCTAACCCCGTAAGTTACCTTTTGCATACCATATTAATTTAATTCATAGGTTGCGTCTTCTATGGGAGAAGGTAGCACTATGTAGGTATATTTTTTCAATGATCTCTCTCCACTTTGCTCTGTTTTGTGCCAGCCTCTTGATTGCCCCGTATGTTTTTCCATTCCTTGATGTCATCCATCCATGTCCTTCTCTGCCTTCCACGATCATGTATTTATTTAATTGCTTTCTTCGTAATCGCTAGGTCGCGGGTTCAATTTCCGCCCGGTGCGGGATTTATCCCAAACAGATGAGGGTAATTCGTTCTCGGAACGGCTGGCTTTCTGCAAATCTGTCCTATTTCTCTCGCATGCATCGAGTCTAGCCGGAAGTGCCTAGATTCGGCGAACGGGACATGGGTCATTCTGTTCCCATTCTATCTTAACCTCTCGTCTGACGGCTTTCTGCCGCTCGTGCGTGATGGGCCTTGTCGACGGGGCAACTTTCAGTGCGGGTCGCCAAGGAATATTTCCTTTTTTTCTAAGTAGTCCCTCCATTCACCCCTGGTGTTCGATTGAAAAGGGGCACCTGCCGGCTTTCGCCTCAATCCCCAGTTCATTCCTTTACTACTAGGGAATCTTTACTATTCAACCCAAGGTATTCTGCCATCTGATCATCTTTCACCTTTTATTTCCGCAGTGACGAAGGCAACGTTCGTCGCATGCACACCGCAGTCAAATTAAACGAGGTGATCGTTAACAAATCTCACGAAGCTCAACTTGTCATTCTGAATCTGCCGGGGCCCCCGAAGGAAACCAATATCGAACGCGAGTCCAACTACATGGAGTTCCTAGAAGTATTAACCGAGGGTCTGGAACGAGTGCTCATGGTCCGAGGTAAGTAGTCGGTCTGCTTAGGTCTAACTCGGTGGTAGGCTGAGAGCGCGTACAGACGGTTAGCTCCTGGACGACTGACCCTGCTAGCTTGGTTTCTATCTTACTTATACTAGCAGAGTCGGTCTTATCGGTCGAGGGAGTGTGATCACGAGACTTATCGGTGACGTCTTAGGTTCCAACTCATCCCATCGTTGCTATCGCTATCTCTTCTGTGGTTCGATGGCATGAGTTGTGGTTTCGGATCGTCTCATCCAACTTACACAGGTGAATTTGTAAGCTTGATTCGAGCCTTACATCCAATCGTGTGTGCTGACTGGGGAATAACACTCCTTCTTAAGGCCAGGCACGCTGAGACTGTTTTAACGTGTATGCCAGAAAAGGCTTGAAACCTAGATCTGAAAGACCTTAGTCATGAGCTTTTTCCCCACACACACGTTAAGACCATCTGACAGACCTAGGTTTGTGTCTGTCAGACAGTCTGAGTGGCGGGCATACTAGTGAATGATCTTTCTCTTGAAATAATTGTAAAATCTTCATTCAAGAAGTGTACACAATCTTTGTCAATTTTCATTTTAATTTTCATCTAAGTATCAACTTTTTTTTTCTTCTTAATTAGGTAGATATTCATTAGCTAGTTTTTATTATCTACGTAAAATAGTTTATGACAAAAATATAAATAAATAAATAAAATACCTATTACCTACGTAGGTACCTCATCAGGTACAAATGGTATGATTGTAGGTACAGTATCTACTACCTACAGCTATGTATTTATCATGATAATGTCCTATAATGTAGGTGGTCTTATTTTGATCTACTGTTATACTGTTGCCTCCTAACCTACTGACTTTCTTCAATCCACTGTCGTCCTAACCTTTCGACTTTTCGTGCCTCTGTATTCCATACTTGGTTTTCTTCTGTATTCTGTACCTTTCCCTCTGTTCACTTTGCATGCTCTTTCTTTTCTATCCCTTCTTTATGTCTTTTTTAGGTAAATCCCGGATGGTCCGATGGTACCATTTTTGAAAAGAACTTTAGAAAATAATATAATGTAATAATAAATATTCGCGATATCTCTCGAACCTAAGAAGGTGAAGGCAACTTATGGATAGATAGGAGTGGGCGGGTATAGGTAAATAAATGTGTATTCATTCGATCCTGTTGAATTTCACTTTTGCTAATTTGAACTTTCTCTTTTTACCATCTTTCGTTTGCAGAATAAAAGGCCCTCTATTATAGATACAACAAATGTAACTATTTATTTTTACATTCCATTCTGAGTTTACTGTTCTTTTAGCTGTGTTCACGTTTTCACAATACCTTCGTAATACATGTTCAACATCCAAGATTGGGTGTCGATTTTCCTTTTGATATTCCACTTTAACTAACTTTTTCGCTCCTTTTAAGAGGGAAAATTTTCGACTTTTTTCGCGCTCTACATTTTTCTGGTGTTCGATTTGAAGTGTTGTCTTATTTAGTCGACTTATTTTTGACGTTACTTATTTGATTTTTCTTGTATTAATGCTTATTTCCCATGAAGGTGGAGGACTTAAAAGAACTTCCAACGGAAGAGAATATGCCTCTGGTTTGTGGTGTTTTATTTAGCTGTTGTTTAGATTAGTTTTCCCCTCTAGCTGAGTATTTTGAGTTGTGCACTAACCCCTGAATGCTTTTTCTTCAACCTCTCTGTAGTGTTTGTAGAGTAGAGGTCTTGATTGTGATTCAGGCTTTGCGACATTTTTTCCGACTTTATTTTTTTGATTCCCCATTTTTTTAAATTTTATCGTAAATCTGTTACCATAAATGTAGAAATAGACAATTTCCCATTACCTCTATGGTGTCAGACACCTCAGTAAAACAGCCCTATTTTTTCCTTTATTTTTCGATTTTGTAGTGATGATAATTTTATTTGATTAATTTAGTTACCAATAAATAATTCTATATCACTTAACAGCCAAAGGCAAGCATTGGTTTTTAAAACAATTAAAATTGCTCTGTTAATTACCGCATCCTAAAATATGTACCTATAGTTACACCTACTCGTAGATCAATCTACCAATAAAATCTTATTGACCTCTCTCACTTACCTATGTATTTAGTACCTTTATAGTTCCGCTCTCATTTAGTACCTATTCATTGGATAAAATTTAACAGCAAAAAAATAAAAAGAAGAAGAAGAAGAAGCAAATGTACCTATTGTAAAGAATGTATTATAATAGGTACCCAGTCAATGAGACGTCAGTCAACTACAAAGATTTTGAGATTTTCCCTAACGACATAGAAATCTCCTACAGAACGTTTGGTTTGCATGAGCGGATGGCCTTCTGAGAACCTCTTTCCTCTAATCATTCCTAGAATAGTAGTTTCCAAAACACTTCGCAGTTTTCTTTTTCTTCCAAAACCAATAAATATCTATCGAATTTGCCTTATACCTATTCTCTTTACCTTTTCTATTTTAGTCGAACTGATGTAGAATTGTAGAATAGTGCATGGATATTTTTCCTGTTCATAGTTTTGGATAGGTTTATTTTATAAGATACGAGTATCAAAAAGAAATTCATCGTAGGCAAATAAAAAGTAATGAAATAGAGATCAAAGATTTGGTGTGAAAAAGAAAATTGGAATCTGAATACCTACCACATAGTCATAGACAACCAAGGAAACCTACGTCAATACCTAGCTATAGTCTTTCAGAGTAGGTATTTACTTCAGTAATACCTATAGGTACCGAAAATATTGGACATCTAAGGCATTCTAAACTATAGCCCAAGAATTTATAGTCATATGTACCTACATAGGTAGCTGGAAGACATCCTACTTCAGTAAAATCATACAATGCCAAGCAACTAACATTGTACCGGTCGCTTTTCCAGGTCCAAGCGATTGTAGATCAACATCACGACACTAACAAGGGTGTCACCAAAGTGAGATTTGAAGAGCCAAACCAAAACCCGAATGAATCCCGAGGAGATGTAGAAAAACAAGTGAGTACACTCAAATTGGTCACCCTGTATTTAGGTATTTGAGAATTTTCATAAGCTGTGCCCACACATAGTTGACGCCCGCCGTCGACTGAAACCGTACACTGCCTCGACAACATAGATTCACCTCTTCCACTAATAATAATAATAATAATAGCCAAGAGGCCGACTTACCAGAAGGTGCCTCTACTGTCCAGTAACGAATAACACTCCTTCTTAAGGCCATCAGCCACGCACGCTGAGACTGTTTTAACGTGTAGGTATGCCAGAAAAGGCTTGAAACCTAGATCTGAAAGACCTTAGTCATGAGCTTTTTCCTACACACGCGTTAAGACCATCTGACAGACCTAGATTTGTGTCTGTCAGACAGTCTGAGTGGCGGGCATACTAGTGAATGATCTTTCTCTTGAAATAATTATAATATTTTCATTCAAGAAGTGTACACAATCTTTGTCAATTTTCATTTTAATTTTCATCTAAGTATCAACTTTTTTTCTTCTTAATTAGGTAGATATTCATTAGCTAGTTTTTTTATTATCTACGTAAAATAGTTTATGACAAAAATATAAATAAATAAAATACCTATTACCTACGTCCCAGATACTTATATACAGAAAGATATTTTAAAACAATAAAAAGTAGAAAAGAATTTTTAATCTTCAAATAAAAAGTTAGAAAAATGTAGGTAGGAATTTTTTTCTCTTCTTTTCTATACGTATTTTATTTTTAAGTAAATTAATTAAATATTTATTAAACTGTTCAAAACGCCTATATTAGGCGTTTTTAAAACTTTTTATATGTATTTATTTATTTGTAATTCTTTTATATTATTGTCTATTTTTAAATACTATAGTAGAATTTAATTCTTAAATTAAAGAGAACTTAATATTATTATCTACTTAAAATATAGAGAGATATATTATATATAAATTGTTCTATAAATTACATTATTTACTTTGTGTTGATAAACGTTATAGTTAAATACCTTATTTATGTTTTACTCATTGATCTGTTTATTCGTTTTTAAATAGGCCTAAATAGGTACATAAATGTAGCTTTGAGATTTTGTCGAAGTAATTGAACAAATCACTAGAAAGTTTTTGTAACAAGTTCGGGGTTCGGGTACCATTATATTTTAAACAATAATAAGTAAGTATTAATTAAAATTCTTACACATAATCTTTGTAGATTGTAGGTACCTACCTACCTAGCTGTGTAGGAATAACCCCCTAAAAAAATTAACTAACCTTAATTTTTTACATCAATCTTTAAATTGAATTAATTCAAAAGCGGTGTCTCTTCATATAACTTAAGGTTAGGAATAGTGTACCTACTAATCTTATTAAAGTAAAGTTATTCAGTGCTAACTCTCTTTTAGTTGAAAAGTAGGTAAGTAACGGTCAATGATTGATCAACCTTCTCTTTAGACATAAATTATAGGTATCTATTCTTTATCGTAGACTATTTATGAATTCATTATTAATATAGGCTGTGTTTTTCTTTTATTGATCATCTTTGTTATCTAATTTTATTTAAATGTTTCTTGTTTTGTTTATGAAACTATTTTTTATTTTGATGTTTAGAGTTTTTCTTCGTAATATTACCTCTTTTATTGATAGATAGATATTATAGAAATTTCATCTTCTTTTCTCTTCCTTAAAATAAAAAAAGGAAAACGTCCAAAATGTATCTACTAAGTAAATATATTATTTAATTTAATCATTTTATTCCAGTAAATCTGTTACCATAAATGTAGAAATAGACAATTTCCCATTACCTCTATGGTGTCAGACACCTCAGTAAAACAGCCCTATTTTTTCTTTTATTTTTCGATTTTGTAGTGATGATAATAAATTTTATTTGATTAATTTAGTTACCAATAAATAATTCTATATCACTTAACAGCCAAAGGCAAGCATTGGTTTTTAAAACAATTAAAATTGCCCTGCGCATCCTAAATATATTATGTACTATAGTTACACCTACTCGTAGATCAAGTTATTGTGTAGGTAATAATACGTAGGTAGGTACAAATTAATAAACTATTGCGACGAAAAGTAAAATGGAAAATATTGACATTTAATACTTAATGAAAAAAGCCTCTATTTTATTTCGTGTTTTTATTTACTTTAAAACAAAAGTCATAATTTTATTTTAGGGGAAAAATACTTGATTTATTATTTTATGATAGGTATGTAAAGAACCCCAAATAGGTAGGTTAGGTACCTTAATTCAATTACCCTTGGGTAGGTATAATAGGCACTTCCAAAACTTATTATACAGGGTGTTTATAAAGTCTTTTCCAGACTTGGTTGTCCCGAAAATAGCTTGGACGAAAAATTCATTCTCGTTGCCAAATTTTAATAAAATTAACTCGAGATAGGTACCTATATTCTCAAAACAATTTTAGATTTACTTACTAAACCTAAGAATCATTTGATATGTATCAAGTTACCTACCCACTTAAATAAATTGCCTTTTTATTTTACTTGTTTCTTAAAAATACTACGAAATACATAATTATTACTCGTATATTATGTATCTCCCTAAATAGGTACCTCCTTACAATAACATTTACAATAATGTTGTATTAACAATTTATTATAAATTGCTTAGTACTTACTTATTTGTAATTACCTAGAGGTACCGGTATCCAATACTTCAGTTCGCATCAAAATAGGGCAAATTAGAAGTATTTGAATAACATCCTTCACCCTGTTGCCAACAGATCGTCGGAACGATCGACGTCTGGTGGATCGTGCATGACGGGGGCCTCCTCATGCTGCTCCCGTTCCTACTCCGGCAACACCGCACATGGAAGAACTGCAAGCTGCGCATCTTCACCGTCGCGCAAATGGAGGACAACTCCATTCAGATGAAGAAAGACCTGAAGACGTTCCTCTACCATTTGAGAATCGAGGCGGAGGTTGAGGTCGTGGAAATGGTGAGTGGATAAACCACCCTGTTTTCTTCTTCATCGTGTGCCTATTCGTTTCCAATTTCGGTAATCATCCTTGGGCCAGCCACTCATTATCAGGTAAACCTGACAGTTACAGCTTATCAAGTCTTCCATTCAGATGAAGAAAGACCTGAAGACGTTCCTCTACCATTTGAGAATCGAGGCGGAGGTTGAGGTCGTGGAAATGGTGAGTGGATGAACCACCCTGTTTTCTTCTTCATCGTGTGCCTATTCGTTTCCAATTTCGGCAATCATCCTTGGGCCAGCCGCTCATTATCAGGTAAACCTGACAGTTACAGCTTACAGCTTATCAAGTCCGCCTGTCGGGTCTACCTGATAGTGTGTGTGCTCTTCAAGTATCAGGTAGACCTGACAGGTGGACCTTTTCAGCCGTACCTGTCAGGTTTACCTGACAGTGTGTGTGTGCTCATCAGGTGTCATAGTATCAGGTGTACTGATAGTGAGTGGCTGGCCTTACTATGATGATTTTATTGACGGCCCTGAATAGATCAGTTGTTGTTTTGGAGAACCATGTCCTCAAATTCTTCAGCTATGATATCCATATTCTTCCGTTTCGGATCGTCCTATCTTAGCCTTGTGATCTAGGCTTCGGTCTGTTATCTTCGGTTCTGATGATGTCAGACTTTGGGCCCTGCTACAGAATAGAATGCTTTAATTAGACTTACTTTATCGTGGACACTCGTTGCTATGTTGAAAGTTGAAAGCCCAGAAGAAATTAGGTAGTAGACCAGCCGCGGGAGACTCTTAAGGTTCACAGAAAAAATACGGTAGAACACGCGAAGACCGAAGGTTACGAAAACGAAACTTTAAACAGACAGTACATAAAAAACACTCCGAATTTGTCACTTAAGTCTAATTAATCATTAATGTTACGACCGTTGCAAATGAACTCTCAAGAATACGTAAGTATAGAATACAATAGATTAATAGATTATACCTGTCTGGCTAGGGGACCTTAAACACTGTCTGGCTAGGAAACATTGAACACTGTCTGGCTAGGAGGCGTTAAGGCAGAGAGTATCTATACAGTGGTGATTACATACCTACATACAAAATAGTTTTTACCATGTAAGCACCAACTGTCTAATTTCTAATAAAATTTCAATTACTGAGAAAAATAAATAAATAGGTATGTAGGCCAATTAAATTTTTGCTACAGAGAGGTGCCTATGCAATACGATAGTCAATATTTTTATTTTCTGCCTACCTATTTCTGAAAAAATTGCACAACACTTATATTTACATTTTATACCCTACCTAGATAGGTAGGTAATACCCAGGTACCTATACCTACTTGTTTAATGCTAGCGATCTCATCATTTGACACCGCGTTGTATACAGCTTGCATTTTACTTACTTGTATTAAACATGTAGCTAATGATTTAAATACAAAAATACATTCATTTATAGTTCTAGACTACTTTCTTAAATTACCTCTTTGTTCGTTTAAAAAATGTTCATAACTTCAACAACAAAAAATCTTAAAATACCTATTAAAACTACCTATTAGTGTAATTTTAAATAACTTTAAATTTTAAAAAATATACTTAAAAAAAAGACACTTAATCTCACCAAATTTGCATTAAAAATGCCTACACGTTTCTAATAAATACCGTTAGCTAGATGATAGGGAACTACCTAAATTTTATCCTGATGTTTTAAAACTCACCTACTTTTTTTAGAGCTTCATAAAAAGCCACTTGTTTGTTTCAATATTCAATATACCTGCATACCTAGGAAGGTACCTAACTAATTACCTACTTACATTAACAATAATATTAGATACCTATTCTTATAGTGGTTATAAATATAATTATGGAGGTACCTACCTACATACTTATTTCCTCATCATTTGTAGGTACTCGTATGATAAAAGAAAAGTAGGTAACGTAAAAATCAAGTCATATGAAAGGCTTAAGAAGACTCTAAAGAATAGGTATCTACAAACCCAAAATAAAATCTATTGGAGAATTAAAAACAATAGTGTAGATTATTATAGGTAATTTATAAAATAAATTTAAGTAAATAATTAATTTGAAATAATAAAAAAAACTATGATCTATGTTTATTCAAATCTTTAAAAAATCACTGTTTTTCTTTTCGTTAAAGAGCGCCCTTTAGGTAGGTAGGTACTACTACATATCGTCATAATCGGTTGTAGAACGAACAGGTTAGGCTCGTCCTCGGAACTCTGTGGCTGAGTGGTCAAGGTGCTGGGTTCAAATCCCGGCCAGGACGGAAAATTTCAACAGAACTTTTCCGTTCTTGGATATAGGCACGGACGTAGAAGAATGTGCCTTGAAGTAGGTAGGTAATGCGAAAGCGGTCCCAAGGTACAATATGAAAAAAAAAATCGTTCTTGGAACAGCTGACTTCCTGTTATATCTTGTTCTTTTCCTCTCTTTGATTTTGTGCCGATAGGACATAGAACCTCCGTTAGTCCGTTGTTACAGTTCCCTCTATAGGTAGGTATAGAAAAAAAACACTATTACGGCACATTGCATACACAGAACAAAATAATAGGCATTTATACAAATTTTATATTTTGAAAATTTTGGGCTTCACTTTTATTTGACACTGTCGACACTTATCTCACCTCATGGACCACAGCCTTTTTTACATCAATCTTTAAATTGAATTAATTCAAAAGCGGTGTCTCTTCATATAACTTAAGGTTAGGAATAGTGTACCTACTAATCTTGTTAAAGTAAAGTTATTCAGTGCTAACTCTCTTTTAGTTGAAAAGTAGGTAAGTAACGGTCAATGATTGATCAACCTTCTCTTTAGACATAAATTATAGGTATCTATTCTTTATCGTAGACTATTTATGAATTCATTATTAATATAGGCTGTGTTTTTCTTTTATTGATCATCTTTGTTATCTAATTTTATTTAAATGTTTCTTGTTTTGTTTATGAAACTATTTTTTATTTTGATGTTTAGAGTTTTTCTTCGTAATATTACCTCTTTTATTGATAGATAGATATTATAGAAATTTCATCTTCTTTTCTCTTCCTTAAAATAAAAAAAGGAAAACGTCCAAAATGTATCTACTAAGTAAATATATTATTTAATTTAATCATTTTATTCCAGTAAATCTGTTACCATAAATGTAGAAATAGACAATTTCCCATTACCTCTATGGTGTCAGACACCTCAGTAAAACAGCCCTATTTTTTCTTTTATTTTTCGATTTTGTAGTGATGATAATAAATTTTATTTGATTAATTTAGTTACCAATAAATAATTCTATATCACTTATCAGCCAAAGAAATCAATTTCTGCAAGGATTTTTGGAAAATTGAAAATGTTACATATACTTACCTACGTATTAGGTAATTCACATTAAATCGCTGGAGGGAGGTTGATGGTTAAAAAAAAGTGTAATGTATTGATTGAGGCAAGCATTGGTTTTTAAAACAATTAAAATTGCCCTGCGCATCCTAAATATATTATGTACTATAGTTACACCTACTCGTAGATCAAGTTATTGTGTAGGTAATAATACGTAGGTAGGTACAAATTAATAAACTATTGCGACGAAAAGTAAAATGGAAAATATTGACATTTAATACTTAATGAAAAAAGCCTCTATTTTATTTCGTGTTTTTATTTACTTTAAAACAAAAGTCATAATTTTATTTTAGGGGAAAAATACTTTATTTATTATTTTATGATAGGTATGTAAAGAACCCCAAATAAGTAGGTTAGGTACCTTAATTCAATTACCCTTGGGTAGGTATAATAGGCACTTCCGAAACTTATTATACAGGGTGTTTATAAAGTCTTTTCCAGACCTTTCTCCCCCCCCCTCCCCCCTTGAGAAAATCCTGGATATGGCCCTGTTTTGAGGAATAGGAAAATGGAATAATACTTATCATCTCATCATAGTTTAACCAAGAAAACTTCCATTGTTAAATTGTCTTTTCTTGAAGTAGTAAAAATATTATGTAACTTGTTTTCCTCCTTCTGGGTCTGGGTCTTATTCCACAAAAGTATGGACTAATGAAAATCTGTTGTTTACTACTAGCGTAGGTACTAAATTTTCAGGTAGACAGTACTACTTGTGTACTAAAGATGTACTACTTGCGTAATGGAAAAACCAGGTAGACTGGGGAAAAATACCTCTCAAAATTTTTTGTTTGTGCGCAAGCGTTTCTGCGCATTTTGACATTAAGTCTGACGTCACAACTCTTTGAACTTTTTAATTAAAACAGGTTGTTTTTTTTTTTTTTTTTTCTTTTTTTTTTTTAATCTAGTAATTCTACCTATCTCCTTTTTTTACTCCTCTTGTAGCACATGAAGAAAAGTATCAAATTGGTTTTATCGGTTTTAGATTACATATTACTGATTGGTTAAGAATAATTCTATTGTATCTGTTGTTGTAGTAGCCAAAGTCCCATCAGGTACTTCCATCCTCATCTGTTACTGGTAGGCCCAGGTGTTCAGCCACTTCAATTGGTTTGAGCCACATATCTACATGGTGTCATTTGTGTTGGCTTAGAGGGGCAATTAAAAAGATGTAAGGGCTTTCTCCTATCCTGTCTTCCTCCTCTCTTCGATTTCGGGACGATAAGACCATAGCAGTTACAGTTCCCTCTGTCAAACCTCTTCAAACAAAAAAAAAATCTTTTTACATCTTTTTTTCAGGTGGAGGTCGGGAAGTAATTACAATCTACTCATGAATCGGCTCAAATGTTTTGCCTCTGTTTTGGCAGGCAGAACCGCCCGTCTGTCTGAAGAGGTTAAAATTTATTGTGCCTCAACTCTTCTCTTTTCTCTTGTTTTGAATCTTCACAATTCACATTATTGTGTTCTTACTTATGGATTTTTCACAACTTTTTACGTAGGAATCGACCTTTTATTCATAATTTTTACCCAACTGCAACTGCTCCATTCTAGAAGGCAAAAAAAACTTTGCAAATGATCAACTTCCTTTGAATGATAACTTTCACAAATGATCAACTTTCTGGGAATGATAGGGTTATCCTCTGCACTGGTGTTGTGTGGGCTTCCCACCCACTCTATTGTATCTACCTCTACCTACCTTTCATACCTTTTACCAGGAAATAAATATCTTCTATGTTTGGTAGGTAAGTTCGTTTTGGGTATAGGTACAAAGGTGTAAAAATTAATACATGATGACTATGTATTTATAATTTGAACTATTACCTACCTATCTATTTTCCTAAAAATACGGTTTTTGATTTAAAAAAAGTGTACGGTCCGGCCGGGGCTTGAACTCGCAATCACTCAGTTACGATTCTTTTTGTACCTACCTCTCATCTAGTGCCATTTAACCTACCCTAAATATTAAAGTACCTTCTTTGCTATTTCGAATTACATATAATGTTTATTTACAAATACCTATACCTACCTATCTACATAAATTTTATAGACACATGAATGTTACATTACAGTTGCCACCTGAGATATCGATAGGTAGATAGGTACTAGGTACGCACCATGTGTAGAACAAAAAAAAAAAATATTTAATTACCTAATTGATCATGAATAAAATCTTTGGTTGTTTAGAATCTGTCTTAACACTCTTAACTTTTGTGAAATCGAAATTGAATCAAATCCCTAAATTAATGTAGATACCTACCTAAAAGGTATAAATTTTATTATTCTCATACCTCATACCTAATGTAATAGTATCTAATTTATTGATATGTTTAAGTAGGTACCTACTCATGTTTTATTATAAATAATTCTTTTTTTTTACCTACCTACCTATTTATCAAATTTCGTAGAACAAAATATTTTATAAAAAATAAATAATAAATAATTATGTAGGTAGGTAGATATACGTAGATAATTATATTTAGGTAAAAACCTATCTATTAACTGTTTCATTTTTTTTTGTAAATTTTATTTTGCATGTTTCTGTGAAACGTAATGTTTTCCTAATAAAAATTGTTCTTAATACACAAAATTATAATAGGTAGGTACTAGGTACTTATGTCGGTACCTATAGGAAGGTAGTAAGAAAATTGTACCTACCTATTTATTTTTCTCAAGTTAAAATCTTGACTGTATTTTATTCAAAACTCACTTCCTACTCTTTATAAATAGGTATCTACAAACCCAAAATAAAATCTATTGGAGAATTAAAAACAATAGTGTAGATTATTATAGGTAATTTATAAAATAAATTTAAGTAAATAATTAATTTGAAATAATAAAAAAAACTATGATCTATGTTTATTCAAATCTTTAAAAAATCACTGTTTTTCTTTTCGTTAAAGAGCGCCCTTTAGGTAGGTAGGTACTACTACATATCGTCATAATCGGTTGTAGAACGAACAGGTTAGGCTCGTCCTCGGAACTCTGTGGCTGAGTGGTCAAGGTGCTGGGTTCAAATCCCGGCCAGGACGGAAAATTTCAACAGAACTTTTCCGTTCTTGGATATAGGCACGGACGTAGAAGAATGTGCCTTGAAGTAGGTAGGTAATGCGAAAGCGGTCCCAAGGTACAATATGAAAAAAAAAATCGTTCTTGGAACAGCTGACTTCCTGTTATATCTTGTTCTTTTCCTCTCTTTGATTTTGTGCCGATAGGACATAGAACCTCCGTTAGTCCGTTGTTACAGTTCCCTCTATAGGTAGGTATAGAAAAAAAACACTATTACGGCACATTGCATACACAGAACAAAATAATAGGCATTTATACAAATTTTATATTTTGAAAATTTTGGGCTTCACTTTTATTTGACACTGTCGACACTTATCTCACCTCATGGACCACAGCCTACAGAACACAGACCACGGGACTTCCACTTCCTTATCAGTACATTTTTTGAAACGAGATTTCTGATTGGTTGAAAAGTCTTCATGTCACTCCAAGATGCGCAGATAGCCAAGTTTCGTCCACTGCGCACTACATCAAGATTGAGCATTGTGGAAACGTGAACAATGGCGTGAGTTTTGTCCAAAGCATTTTATTGTGTAAATTTTTTCAAATTTATCAATTTTGTGAGCTTTTTAGAGCATTAAAAAGAACTTTTATAGAATATAATCCCTTTATTACTTTCAAGAACATTTTATAATCATGCTCAAACAGTTTATTAACTCTACAATCGTCAAATCAACTGTCCCGTTCTCGAATTTATTGATCTCTAGGGTGGGGACAGCTCAAGGTGGAGCGAGCCCAAATATTTGTCTTGTTGAGAGTTCGTGCAGTCGTTCATTTCATTCCAGCGCACCACGTAGTAAAGAGAAAGATCGGAAGTATTACGTACAAACTTCCCTGCCAAGAGATGAAGGTACAGAAGGAGAACGTTCCATTGGAATCGATCGAGCACACAGGTAAGTTTCGAATATTTCTTATGTTTCAACTCCTCCATCTATTTGTCCATCAATTCCACTAAAAATATCCATCTTCACTCTTTCCCTATACCTTGGTATCAAATTTTCACTCAGCAATGCCTTCAAACTACGTTTTACATTTTAGAATTAGAAAATGGCTACCATATTGCGACGTGCCACGTTTTCAGTAAAATCACTCTTTTCCAACTTTCAGCCAGTCATTCAGATTCCTTTTCTATGCATTTCGAACCTCTAGCAGTTTGCCTTTTCATAAACTGAACCAGAGTTGCTTTTTTCCTTTTCATATTGGAAATTTTCTCCATAGAATGTTCTAGATGTGCCACACCCTTCTATTGTTACCCTTTGTATTTCAGGAGGAAGGACATCTTCCCGGATGAAAATACTCCCGACTTGATCTTCGATGGATTGAAAGCCTTTTCATAAACTGAACCAGAGTTGCTTTTTTCCTTTTCATATTGGAAATTTTCTCCATAGAATGTTCTAGATGTGCCACACCCTTACTTCTATTGTTACCCTTTGTATTTCAGGAGGAAGGACATCTTCCCAGATGAAAATACTCCCGACTTGATCTTTGATGGATTGAAGTTCAAGAATCTGCCCATCATGAACATCCGTGTCACCAAAAACAACACCATCCTGTCCCTTTCAGATGCTAAAGGTAAGTTTTTCTCATTTTTTCTGTGACCTACATTTGTCCTTGACGGAAATTTTCCATTTTGCATGACTTGCTGCTTTCCATTTGACATCCTCATAGCCAGAGCTTTCTTATATTTTGATGAGGTGATATTTTCTGCATGCTAAGCTTTTTTGTAACAATTTTAGTAATAAAGACCTCTCGCCAGATACCTACCTACTTACCACTTGTAATATTTTTGCAATGAATGCAGTCCTTTCATCCTAATCAATGTCTTTACATTCTTAATTTATATCTTGTTTGATGTGGCAACTATACTGGGTGGTGTAGAATGCCTTGGGCATCAACTTTGCCCTAGTTTAACTTTACCTTCTTCTCAATTTTTCTTTTGTGAGATTTTTCTTTTCCACATCTCTACAGGGTGTCCTATTAAGCAACATTACAAGTTGAACTTGGAAGTCCTTTCTCATATACTTGCAATTTCATGTAGGTACCTACATAAAAGAGGGATTTTTAATGTGGAGTGTTATTTTCTTACCAGGAATGTCTCAATACAGGGCAGGACTTGAAAGGTGTCCTCAATATAGGGCAGGGCTTAAGGGGGGGGGGAACTTTACTTCACAATAAGTAGGCAGGTTTTTAATAGAGGCAAATGTAAAAACAGGATTTGGCTATCATCCCAAAATCAAAGAGCACAGGACAGGAGAAAATTACAACAGCAAAGAAAAAAGATGGACAGGATAGGATAAAACCAGTTGTTTCAGAATTGAACCATTATCTGTCCCTCCCCCCCCCCAACTTGGTCCCCACAAGGGAACCATCCCTCAAAAGAATGCTTACATGCAGGTGCACTACCTTCCAAGCTAATAAGATGGTATTAGTATACATACTTACTTTTGAAGAGGTCCTTAATTTTTTTTTTATAAATATTATGGTCTAGTCTAGTGGTTTACATGGTGAACTTTGAATCAGGACTTCAGGAGGTTGTTGGTTTGAGTCCTAGCTATGTCTTGAAAATTTTTAAGTACCTAGTGTTTATTAGGAACAACACAGTTGAAATTTGTGTTTGAACTAATTTAAATTGCAATTTTTCTAACACTGTAGTTGGTACCCTGATAGGGTTAGGTAGTACACAACAAGATCTTTCACAAATGATCAACATTTTGTGTATTATTGGGAGTAAATTACAAACATTATTTAAGTTATAAAAAAATATATAATATAAATTAAAAAAAAAAATACAATTTCTAGATAAAATAACAATAAAAAACGTATTTTATCTAGACTCATCATGATGGGAGAATGTGATATTTTGTTTAATAATTTACTTCTTATTATAAATTATTATTTTAACAACTCAATTTCATTTTTAATAAATGCATGTAAATAACTATTATCTAAATTGAAATTTTAAATTTATGCAAGCTGTGTACTTCAGGGTTAGATTTTCAAGTTCCGTTATGTTATTCGGAGCATTGATTTCGAAGTTCACAAACTTATGCTTGGTATCTAGGTAATAATATAGGGCTCGTTTCTAACTATTATCTAAATTGAAATTTTAAATTTATGCAAGCTGTGTACTTCAGGGTTAGATTTTCAAGTTCCGTTATGTTATTCGGAGCACTGATTTCGAAGTTCACAAATATCTTATGCTTGGTATCTAGGTAATAATATAGGGCTCGTTTTAACCTACACAAATATCTATACAGTGGTGATTACATACCTACATACAAAATAGTTTTTACCATGTAAGCACCAACTGTCTAATTTCTAATAAAATTTCAATTGCTGAGAAAAATAAATACTTAGGTATGTAGGCCAATTGAATTTTTGCTACAGAGAGGTGCCTATGCCTACTGATTATATTTAATACGATAGTCAATATTTTTTTTTTTCTGCCTACCTATTTCTGAAAAATTGCACAACACTCTTATATTTACATTTTATACCCTACCTAGATAGGTAGGTAATACCCAGGTACCTATACCTACTTGTTTAATGCCAGCGATCTCATCATTTGACACCGCGTTGTATACAGCTTGCATTAATTCTACTTACTTGTATTAAACATGTAGCTAATGATTTAAATACAAAAATACATTCATTAATAGTTCTAGACTACTTTCTTAAATTACCTCTTTGTTCGTTTAAAATGTTCATAACTTCAAAAAAAAAAAATCTTAAAATATCTACCTATTAAAACTACCTATTAGTGTAATTTTAAATAACTTTAAATTTTAAAAAATATGCTAAAATAAAAAGACACTTAATCTCACCAAATTTGCATTAAAAATGCCTACACGTTTCTAATAAATAACGTTAGCTAGATGATAGGGAACTACTAAATTTTATCCTGATGTTTTAAAACTCACCTACTTTTTTAGAGCTTCATAAAAAGCCATTTGTTTGTTTCAATATTCAATATACCTACATACCTAGGAAGGTACCTAACTGGGTACCTACTTACATTATTAATAATATTAGATACCTATTGTTATAGTGGTTATAAATATAATTATGGAGGTACCTACCTACATACTTATTTCCTCATCATTTGTAGGTAGGTACTCGTATGATAAAAGAAAAGTAGGTAACGTAAAAATCAAGTCATATGAAAGGCTTTAGAAGACTCTAAAGTGCCTTAGTACATTTGTCCTTGACGGAAATTTTCCATTTTGCATGACTTGCTGCTTTCCATTTGACATCCTCATAGCCAGAGCTTTCTTATATTTTCATGAGGTGATATTTTCTGCATGCTAAGCTTTTTTGTATTTCACAATTTTAGTAATAAAGACCTCTCACCAGATACCTACCTACTTACCACTTGTAATATTTTTGCAATGAATGCCGTCCTTTCATCCTAATCAATGTCTTTACATTCTTAATTTATATCTTGTTTGATGTGGCAACTATACTGTGTGGAGTGGTGTAGAATGCCTCAGGCATCAACTTTGCCCTAGTTTAACTTTACCCTCTTTTGTGAGATTTTTCTTTTCCACATCTCTACAGGGTGTCCTATTAAGCAACATTACAAGTTGAACTTGGAAGTCCTTTCTCATATACTTGCAATTTCATGTAGGTACCTACATAAAAGAGAGATTTTTAATGTGGAGTGTTATTTTCTTACCAGGAATGTCTCAATACAGGGCAGGACTTAAAAGGTGTCCTTAATACAGGGCAGGACTTAAGGGGGGGGGGTGAACTTTATTTCACAACTAGCTGAATTCCGTCGCTTCGCTCCAGAATGCTGCTAGTTCATCCCGAGGCACAGCCAAACTTGTAGAAAAGGCATGGCTGAACTTGTAGAAAATAATAAAATACGTTTGCACTGTGCGCTCCCTATTAGCTGCATAGTTATCAAACTAAAAACATGAACGAAACTCAAAATGTTGGTTGAGAGCGGAACATTTCTCTCCCGCAGTCTCTGCTTCCTGTGTATTTCTTATGGAGATTTTAGCGATTAATGAGGAAAAGTTTTCTCTCCCGCAGTCTCTGTACTCTGTGTATTTCTTATGGAGATTTTAGCGATGAAAAATTGATCATACCTATCTCAGGATCGGTTTAGATTTTCGCAAAATCCTTTCTTATTGCACACCTAGACCATAAAAGGAATATTCCTACCAAATTTCAGCTTTCTAGGTGTTGTGGTTCTCGAGATAGAGCGATCAGTGTGTGAACTGTGAAATGTGAATGAGTGAATGGATCTCGTTCTTATAATATAAGATAAGGAGGCACCTACTTATATTTTAAAGGTTTTTGATAGAGGTAAATTTAAAAACAGGATTTGGCTATCATCCAAAAATCAAAGAGCAAAGAGAAAATTACAACATCAAAAAAAAGATGGACAGGATAGGATAAAACCAGTTGTTTCAGAATTGAACCATTATCTGTCCCTCCCCCCCACTTGGTCCCCACAAGGGAACCATTTAGTATTACGTACAAACTTCCCTGCCAAGAGATGAAGGTACAGAAGGAGAACGTTCCATTGGAATCGATCGAGCACACAGGTAAGTTTCTAATATTTCTCATGTTTCAACTCCTCCATCTATTTGCCCATCAATTCCACTAAAAATAGCCATCTTTACTCTTTCCTATACCTTGGTATCAAATTTTCACTGAGCAATGCCTTCAAACTACGTTTTACATTTTAGAGTTAGAAAATGGCTACCATATTGCGACGTGCCACGTTTTCAGTAAAATCACTCTTTTCCAACTTTCAGCCAGTCAAATTTACATTTTGCATTTCAAATTGGTTTTCTAGAGGCATTTTACATTTTGCATTTCAAATTGGTTTTCAAAAGCATTTTGCACATCTCTGCTGATGAATAACAAGCTGCAACACAGACCATGAAGTTACGTACATACATTTTTCATTCCAGTACTTCCAATACTTGATTATATTCTTCTGTTTTGATATATTCATTCAATAGTGGTACAAGGCATCTTTTTATCAAAATTTTTGGTATTTGAGTTAGTGTAATTGGTAATATATTTAAAAGCTTGTAAATTGCTAGCTTTACTACCTTATGTAAATTATTATCACTTTTACATTTGCATCCCCTCCCCTACTTTTTTGGAACAGGCTACTGATCACCTTGTAAATGTTGTTCACCCCTCTGTAACATACTCATTTCTTGGCCACTGTAATCCTCTATCCCTTCATATAACTCACAGAACTATAATATCCCTCCCATTTTACAGGAGTTGTGAAACTACTGAGATCCTGTGGTATGGAAGGATTCAAAAATGCCAGGAAAGGAACCAACATAGCAGCTCAGGCTGCAGGGATAACTATTGGAAAGGTGAGCATTGGTGACAGTATTTCAACATAAAATTTGTTGCACTCTATTTGTAAAATTCTTTGCTATACTCCCCCCATAATTTTTTTCACTTCGGGAAAGGAACCAACATAGCAGCTCAGGCTGCAGGGATAACTATTGGAAAGGTGAGCATTGGTGACAGTATTTCAACATAAAATTTGTTACACTTTATTTGTAAAATTCTTTGCTATGACTCCCCCCATAATTTTTTTCACTTGAAGTGTAAACACTTTGACTTATCATCCCTTTCAGCCATTGGTTTTAGGTGGAAATAGACTTGCAATACAATAATAATGCTGACAGCTTTCTTCCCCCCAAAAAATAATCAGTTAATCAATTCTGTACTGTGGAGTAAGATTAACCAATCACATTGCCTAACCCAATGGGGTTTTTTTGATCTCAAAGTTTGACTGTGTGACTGAGCCTCAGTTGGTATTACAATGAAACACAAGATCTGCAATTAAACTAGGCAAAGTGATCCTGGCTTTAAACTCCGTAGTCTCTTTACTTCTTGAAGGTTTGATCTAAATTTTCTCTATGTGTTCTTGTTTGGATTTCAGAAAGCTCTGGAAATCGGTGTATCTTCAGTGAGGATCAATGTGCGAGGCCTTGGGCCTGGCAGATTGGTAAGTTTCTTCTTTGATTTTTTCCCCCTGAAATGCCTCTTTCTGAATACTATATTAATTATTATGCTTTTTAGACCAAGAACAAGGGCTTTGTCAAGTCTAGAAAGAAGAAGAAGAGGAAAAAAAAAACTAATTTTGATATGACTGGTTTCAATGTGAATTTAATTTTGGTTCATTAATGTACCTGTCATCAATAGTAAGTAGTTCAATTCTTTTGCCTTTGACCAATTTTGTACCTTTGTGTATTTTACAGGCATCAATAAAAGGCTTGGAAATGACAGGTCTGAACATTGTGTCCATTACCGACTCAACAAGATGCTCTGAAACCCCACCAAGACCAAGAAAGCAGCGCAAGATCTAAAAAGCCATCACAGTCAAGGTAGAGAATTATTTTTGTTGTTGTTAATTTCTTTTACCTATGTCTCAGTATTTATCTATTCAGTTATGAGTTAAGTAGAACTCTAGGTTGAGGGAAAAACAAAAATTATTGGTTCTTTACCAGCTTGGTTTCTTCGAGGAATCTTGACTATCCTATCATGGGATCATTAAAAGATTTATTCTTTGTGTTGAGGGATGAACCCTATCACACATAAGTTTATTTTCTTGTAGATTGATTTATAGGATTAGTGAAGGAGAAAAGTTTTAGATTTGTTACATGGGTTTTATGGGACATTTTTATTATATCTATCAGTTGGGAGAAATCTAACGTTGTCCAATTTTCTCCTTTATTCCAGTAGATAAGTTTGCTACAGACTCTGTGGTTATTTCTTAGGCTTTTAAGTTACATTTTACTTTGTAGTGCTAAGTATAACATCCTCTAGTTAGCAATATTTTTCCAACTTTTGAACTCTTGGTATCTAATATTATCTTGGGTATCTTTCATTGGTCTGTGTAATCCTAGTCTGAAACCCCCCCCCCCCTCCCCATACAAAAAAATGCCTCCTTCTGGGTCTGGGTCTTATTCCACAAAAGTATGGACTAATGAAAATCAGTTGTTTACTACCAGCATACTAAATTTTCAGGTAGACAGTACTACTTGTGTACTAAAGATGTACTACTTGCGTAATGGAAAAACCAGGCAGACTGGGGTAAAATACCTCTCAAAATTTTGTCCCACAGAAAAAAAAATCCCTTATTATATCCCATGAAACAATATCAGTTGCGCTTACTTGTGTGATGTTTCAAAGTCATAGAGCAGGAAAAATGAGGACCAACGGAATTTTTCTTTTTCTTCTAAGACTTCTAGATACCGAGATAAATCAATTTAAATAATACCAATAAATCGTAAAGTTTGACGTCACAAGTCTTGTGACCTTATGAGACCATTTGAAAAAATATTGCTGAAAGATATTCTTAGTTTAATTTAAATCTGTGATAATTGAATTTTTTTCTTCTTTTTTTAATTTATTCATAATAAAACAAAACTTTTTTAAAGATCAAAATTGAAATCTAATGCAAATTATATTATTCATAGGAAATCTCTACTTCAAAGTAATATTTTAAAGTTTTGAAAAGAATTCAATGTGTAAAGATAAAATTTATTAGGTTTGTGGAAAGTCACATTCACCTTTCAGTTTTCCCTGTGAAATTCCTTGAACGTTTGGAAAAGATAGTAATTTTACACACACTTGTTTTTCTCTTTTTTTTTTTTTTTTTTTTTTTTTTTTTCAAACCTTTAAAATATTTATTTTGCTTTTAATAGTATTAAGAAAGGAATAGACATTCATCTATCCCCATCCATCTATCATCCACTTGTTGAATATTTGACTAGTGCATAAGGTTCTCCCTTGGAGAAGCGTTCACACTGCATCCACAAGTGCTTTCCCCTAGATTTATAGGTTTGCTGGCCACAAACAAATTTACATTATAATTTTGTGAAAATTTTGAAATTTTTCCCAAGCATTAAAATGTTCATTTATGATTTGAAAATTCTACTGAAACAGGTAAAGTAACTACTAATTCTTCCTCGGAGAAATTTGATGACTTTCTGTTATAAAAAAGAGAGTTGATTTTTTGATAACTATTTTATGGAATTACATTATAATTTTGTGAAAATTTTGAAATTTTTCCCAAGCATTAAAATGTTCATTTATGATTTGAAAATTCTACTGAAACAGGTAAAGCAACTACTAATTCTTCCTCAGAGAAATTTGATGAGTTGTCTGTTATAAAAAAGAGAGTTGATTTTTTGATAACTATTTTATGGAATCAAGTAGAAGTAAAGGGTAGTGTTTTTGTTCTTCTAAATGTAAGTGTGCTTCTATTTTTTTGGTAGCATTGATGAGCTCCCTCAATCTCGTTTCTTGCTAGGTTGGTTACTTGATCAAGGAGTTTTTTGAGGTCTTTTGTTTTTATCAAAGGAAATGGTCATTGATTTTGTTTAGTTGATTGTTTTGTTGGTTACTTGATCAAGGAGTTTTTTGAGGTCTTTTGTTTTTATCAAAGGAAATGGTCATTGATTTTGTTTAGTTGATTGTTTTTTTATTTGTTTGTTCAGTTTTTTAATATGTGGGTTTAGATTTATTATGTTAAAGAAATTTTATGATCTCCTTCTCTCAGTGCTACATATTGCAGGGTATTTTCTGAAATTTTCCTCTTCTGATAAACAGGGTGGTTGAGAATTTGACAGCATAAATATCTTATTCATTCTAATAAACAGGGTGGACCATCTGTCAGTTTTAAATGGTTCAGCTTTTAAATTAATGTAGGTCAAGAACACTGTGTGAAGTACAAGTTTTTCACTAGTTAATGATTCAGGATGGTACCTTTGCTCATTATGAAGCCTCTTCACTTCAGCCTCTAAATTAAGTACCTCTCAATTTGGTGTCAAATCTCTTCATTACTGATGACCTGTGTGAAGTACAAGTTTTTCACTAGTTAATGATTCAGGATGGTACCTTTGCTCATTATGAAGCCTCTTCACTTCAGCCTCTAAATTGAGTACCTCTCAATTTGGTGTCAAATCTCTTCATTACTGATGAGTTTTCCTAGAGATGATTAGGTAATTTATTTAAAAGGTAATTTTCAAGATTCTTCCATTACTTTTTAATATCTTCACTATTGATTTATCTCTTTATTTTCTCCATTATTGACTTGTCTCTTAATTTTCTTCATTTTTGTGTTAGCCCTTGTTTTTCTTAATTCTTGAGTTATCCCTTAAGTTTCTTCATTTTTAAGTGAACTCTTAATTCTCTTGTCAACTCTCGATTCTCTCTATTCTTTAGTGTACTCTTAATTTTCTTCATTCTTGAGTTATCTTTGGATCTTCTTCATTATTGATTGTACTCTCAATTTTCTTCATTTTTTCTTAATTCTTGAGTTATCCCTTAAGTTTCTTCATTTTTAAGTGAACTCTTAATTCTCTTGTCAACTCTCGATTCTCTCTATTCTTCAGTGTACTCTCAATTTTCTTCATTCTTGAGTTATCTCTTCATTTTTTTCATTCTTGGGTGTACTCTTAATTTTCTTCATTCTTGAGTAAACTCTGGATTTTCTTCATTCTTTAGTTATCTCTTAATTTCCTACATTCTTGAGTTATCTTTTGATTTTCTTCATTCTTGAGTGTACTCTTAATTTTCTTCATTCTCGAGTTATCTCTTAATTTCCTTCATTCTTGAGTTATCTCTTTATTTTCTTCATTCTCGAGTGTACTCTTAATTTTCTTCATTCTTGAGTAAACTCTGGATTTTCTTCATTCTTTAGTTATCTCTTAATTTCCTACATTCTTGAGTTATCTTTTGATTTTCTTCATTCTTGAGTGTACTCTCAATTTTCTTCATTTTTGAGTTATCTCTTAATTTTCTTCATTCTCGAGTCATCTCTTAATTTCCTTCATTCTTGAGTTATCTCTTTATTTTCTTCATTCTCGAGTGTACTCTTAATTTTCTTCATTCTTGAGTAAACTCTGGATTTTCTTCATTCTTTAGTTATCTCTTAATTTCCTTCATTCTTGAATTATCTCTTGATTTTCTTCATTATTGATTTATATCTTAATTTCCTTCATTCTCTAGTTATCTCTTGATTTTCTTCATTCTTGAGTAAACTCTGGATTTCCTTAATTCTTTTTAGTTATCTCTTAATTTCCTTCATTCTTGAGTTATCTCTTGATTTTCTTCATTCTCTATAGCGCTTTCACTAAATTTTAAGCAGTGCATATTGCATACGCGACTAATTTGAAGGGGCAATTGTAGGGATTTTCTTCATTCTTGAGTCATCTCTCAATTTTCTTCATTCTTGAATTATCTTGATTTTCTTCATTATTGATTTATATCTTAATTTCCTTCGTTCTCTAGTTATCTCTTGATTTTCTTCATTCTTGAATCTGCTCTAAATTAGTGTGATTTCTCAATTATTTAGCCTTCATGGTATCTTAAGGCTAAATAATTGAGAAATCACACTGATTGATCTCAGGTACCATAAGCGTTGTACAAAACAATATTCTTTAGTTATCTCTTAATTTCCTTCATTCTTGAATTATCTCTTGATTTTCTTCATTATTGATTTATATCTTAATTTCCTTCATTCTTGAGTGTACTCTTAATTTTCTTCATTATTGAGTGTACTCTTAATTTTCTTCATTCTTGAGTAAACTCTGGATTTCCTTAATTCTTTAGTTATCTCTTAATTTCCTTCATTCTTGAGTCATCTCTCAATTTTCTTCATTCTTGAATTATCTTGATTTTCTTCATTATTGATTTATATCTTAATTTCGTTCGTTCTCTAGTTATCTCTTGATTTTCTTCATTCTTGAATCTGCTCTAAATTTTCTTCACTCTTGAGTCATATCTTGATTTTCTTCATTCTTGAGATATCTGATAATTTTCTTCATTCTTGAGTTATCTCTTGATTTTCTTCATTCTTAAGCTATATCTTAATTTTGTTCATGTAATAATCTTCATTCTTGAGCTATCTTTTAATTTTCTTCATTCCTGAGTTGTATAATAATTTTCTTCATTCTTGAGTTATCTCTTGATTTTCTTCATTCTTAAGCTATATCTTAATTTTGTTCATGTAATAATCTTCATTCTTGAGCTATCTCTTGATTTTCTTCATTCCTGAGTTGTATAATAATTTTCTTTATTCTTGAGTTATCTCTTGATTTTCTTTATTCTTGAATCTGCTCTAAAGTTTCTTCACTCTTGAGCTATATCTTAATTTTCTTCATTCTTGAGATATCTGATAATTTTCTTCATTCTTGAGCTATCTCTTAATTTTCTTCATTCCTCAGTTATCTAATAATTTTCTTTATTCTTGAGCTATCTCTTGATTTTCTTCATTCTTGAACTATCTCTCAATTTTCTTCATTCCTGAGTTATTTAATATTTTTCTTTGTTACTTATTGAGATATCTCTTGATTTTCTTAATTTTTGTGTCAACTCGTAAATTTCTCCATTCTTGAGTCAATTCTTGATTTTCTCTAATCTTCAGTCAACTCTGCATTTTCTTCATTATTGAATTATCTCTTGATTTTCTTCACTCTTTTGTCAACTCACAAGTTTCTCAAGTTAACCCTTGATTTTCTTCATTTTTGAATCAACTCTTGATTTTATTTTCAAGTTATCTCTTTATTTTCTTAGTCAATGTTAGAAATTCGCTTACATTTACTCGTAGGTGTAGGTCATCTCGGGTATTCATTTATAACTTGGTTGAAGTCATTAGGAAAAGCTTGGAATATCAATTATTTATCAAAAAAGATAATTATCAATTTATTTCTTATCATTTTTATTGACTTTATGGTGACAGATAATTTTCACTTTATGGTTAACTTGTCACGTAAAATCACGTTACAATTAAGTATTCAAAATTTCAAGTTTTCTAGTTGGTGGGATTAATGAGAAGATACGTATCGTAGTTACTGTAGTTTCAGATAATTGCTGACAAGTTTTATCTCTTCTTTAATCTGTCCTTTTAAACTCCGTAGTCTCTTTACTTCTTGAAGGTTTGATCTAAATTTTCTCTATGTGTTCTTGTTTGGATTTCAGAAAGCTCTGGAAATTGGTGTATCTTCAGTGAGGATCAATGTGCGAGGCCTTGGGCCTGGCAGATTGGTAAGTTTCTTCTTTGATTTTTTTTCCCCCTGAAATGCCTCTTTCTGAATACTATATTAATTATTATGCTTTTTAGACCAAGAACAAGGTCTTTGTCAAGTCTAGAAAGAAGAAGAAGAAGAAGAAGAAGAAGAAGAAGAAGAAAAAAAAACTAATTTTGATATGACTGGTTTCAATGTGAATTTAATTTTGGTTCATTAATGTACCTGTCATCAATACTAAGTAGTTCAATTCTTTTGCCTTTGACTAATTTTGTACCTTTGTGTATTTTACAGGCATCAATAAAAGGCTTGGAAATGACAGGTCTGAACATTGTGTCCATTACCGACTCAACAAGATGCTCTGAAACCCCGCCAAGACCAAGAAAGCAGCGCAAGATCTAAAAAGCCATCGCAGCCAAGGTAGAGAATTATTTTTGTTGTTGTTAATTTCTTTTACCCATGTCTCAGTATTTATCTATTCAGTTATGACTTATGAGTTAGAACTCTAGGTTGAGGGAAAAACAAAAATTATTGGTTCTTTACTAGCTTGGTTTCTCCAAGGAATCTTCACTATCCTATCATGGGATCATTAAAAGATTTATTATTTGTGTTGAGGGATGAACCCTATCACACATAAGTTTATTTTCTTGTAGATTGATTTATAGGATTAGTGAAGGGGAAAAGTTTTAGATTTGTTACATGGGTTTTATGGGACATTTTTATTATATCTATCAGTTGGGAGAAATCTAAGGTTGTCCAATTTTCTCCTTTATTCCAGTAGATAAGTTTGCTACAGACTCTGTGGTTATTTCTTAGGCTTTTAAGTTACATTTTACTTTGTAGCGCTAAGTATAACATCCTCTAGTTAGCAATATTTTTCCATCTTTTGAACTCTTGGTATCTAATATTATCTTGGGTATCTTTCATTGGTCTGTGTATTGTGTTGTCCTATTTTGAATAAACTTCACCTTGCATTAACAATATCAGTCTTGTGACCTTATGAGACCATTTGAAAAAATATTGCTGAAAGATATTCTTAGTTTAATTTAAATCTGTGATAATTGAATTTTTTTTTTTTTTTCTTCTCGCAACTCCTTGGGAATTTTAAATCACCTCTTGATTTTCTACATTCTAGTCTCTTTTTATTGTTTTCTTTAATAATGAATCATTGAACCAGTCACCTATTGATTTTCTTCATTAGAAAATCACCTGATTTCTTTCTTTCTTCAAACTGCTCTTCTTTTTCTTGGATATTGGTCCCCCTCTTGGTTTACTTTCGCAACTCCTTGGGAATTTTAAATCACCTCTTGATTTTCTACATTCTAGTCTCTTTTTATTGTTTTCTTTAATAATGAATCATTGAATCAGTCACCTATTGATTTTCTTCATTAGAAAATCACCTGATCTCTTTCTTTCTTCAGACTGCTCTTCTTTTTCTTGGATATTGGTCCCCCTCTTGGTTTACTAAATCTGCAATTTGACAGGTATTTGTTACTTTGTCCTTTGTATCAGAATACCAATTGATTTTTCTCTTTCAGTATTTTCCAGTTCATGCTCTGTCCCTGGTGATTTTCTTCCAAGCTCCCTGAATTTTCTTAAATATTAGAGTGACAGATTTTAATCCTGAGACTGAAGACCCTTCTTTTATTTAGAGCTTAGTCCGTAGATCTTTTCTAATCTTGGGTTTTCTAACTTTGTCATTCCTGTGTATTTTTTCAAAATTTGAATTTTGCCTCCATTAGTGATAAATACACTGTTGCCAGAGTTTCTTTCTTTCATGTAATACCTCTTTTCTATGGGTGTGGTTGCTGTTGTTTTTTAATTGAATTTCTTGGTGTCATTTATCAATCATGACCATATTTGGGGCGATCGAAGCATTTTCTTTTGTTCAGATCATTTTAGACTCTCTTTTTTCGTGTGTTTTTGTACAAATTAGCCCCAATATTCCTTGAATTCCTGTTATTAGTTGATAAAACGTATACCTACCTCATTTTTTTTGTGTGAATATTACGTTTCAAAGATACCTGGTCTTGACCTAAGTCGTCTTTCTCGTCAACTAAATAGCGTAAATCTATTATATTACCTAATAAATACTTTTTAATCACTTAAATTTTTGGTGTGTTTTTGTACAAATTAGCCCCAATATTCCTTGAATTCCTGTTATTAGTTGATAAAACGTATACCTACCTCATTTTTTTGTGTGAATATTACGTTTCAAAGATACCTGATCTTGACCTAAGTCGTCTTTCTCGTCAACTAAATAGCGTAAATCTGTTATATTACCTAATAAATACTTTTTAATCACTTAATTGCACCTATATTCTCGTCCATACAGAAAATTATCCCCAATTTTCAAAGAAAGACCACATTTTATTTTGTACATGAAAATTAATGGCGGCAACATTTCAAATTCAAATATCATGAGAGATATGTACTGCGCATGCGCGATATTCTCATCCAGCCAATCCTGACACGTCATCCTCGTTTTGCATTGTGGGGCTGTGACGTGATGAGAGGAAGAATTTTTTTCCCCTTCACAAGAGAAGCAATATGGCGACTCGTGATTAAACTCAAATCTCATTATTGAATACTTTTTTCTATATTAGAGTGTGATAAAGTGCTAGTTACCCAGTGTTTTGTATTTAAATTGAAAATATAGATACTATTTTATGTTTTTACATCAATCCTATATTAGAGTGTGATAAAGTGCTAGTTACCCAGTGTTTTGTATTTAAATTGAAAATATAGATACTATTTTATGTTTTTACATCAATTTTTTTTCTAATTTGTAATAAATAACAAGTTTTTTTAGTGATTTATTTGACTTCTAGTCTCAGACAACATTGTCCAGAGTTTCAACCTCAGTAACTTCAATAATTTCGGCGTTTACCTTTATTATTTCCCAATCTTTTTCGTTAATTATCATTTGAAATTATAATCTAGCCCTTTTTTTACATTTATAACCACCTTTTTATGAAGTTTGTGCGCTCAGTATCCTGTGAAGACAAATTTTTCTCCAGACATCAAAATGGTACAGGTAGGTGTTTTCCTTCATATTTTGGTTAATCCTTATCAGATAAATGTCCTTTGCAGATCCAAAGATCCCCTGTAATAGGCCTAGTGGGGCCTCCATCAAGCAGCAGTCAATCCAAGGTCATAGTGAAGAAAATGATGAAAAACCATCAACTTTTGCCAAGAACTTGAGTGTTTTTTTGGTCCATTTGTTGAATTCAATCACTATTAAACCATTTTTAAGCTTTTGGACCTTCTTGACTAGTTTCCTGATGCCCCATGGCCTTCTGATAGCTTGACCTAGTTCCCCGCATGGCCCGGAGTTCCTGAGATATCTCAGAATTACCAAGAAACTTACCCTCTTATGAATGTAAACAAACTCATGTGGTTTTGTTTACACTTTTTTAAAACTCTTCAGTTAACCCTTTAGTATTTAATTAAAAAGTGTTTGGTGCCTTTGAACCCCTAACTAACTCAGCCCTGGTCTAAATGCTATCTGCTTTTCACCTTAGTTTTTGCCAGATTTTTCATTTTTAAGGGGTTATTTTGGTTTTTGGGGTATTTTTGGCCTCTTCAGTGGTCCCAGTACAGTAGAATGGACCATATTTGTCTTCACTATCAACCTTTACCACAGTTTCTTTTGGACTATCATGTAGGTACCTATTATTATCATATTAATATTTTATGAGTTAATTTTTAACTTGGCGTTTATATTCATATTCAGTGGTTTAGAATTCTAAATGATGGGATGAAATAGATGCATCAGAAAGTAGCGTGGTCAGTTTCGGCCAAACTTTGTCGGGAAAGGGTTCCCTAAAAGTTTCTGGAAAAGTTTGCGAGTGAAAAAGCATGTTTACGGTCGGATTATTGTTAGCATAATGCTAATGTAAACACGATAAAACAACCGGACAGGTTTATATTGGGATAGGCCCCGTCGTGTTTTGTACGAAAAAATACTCTCGTCTTCTGAATAGAAGGCTCTAAGGCCGATCGCACACGGATTGGAATCGTCTAGAAAGGAATGCGTTTTTCTCTTGTAAAATAAAAGCATAGACCACGGACGGTTCAAATTGCGAGGGAATTTTATCTTTTTTTTTTTTTTTTTTTTTTTTTTTTTTTTTTTTTCTTTTCTTTTACAACATTGACCTCATTATGGAGCACAGTCAAAACCATTTGACAGCACTACTAGATACTATGTATATGCCACAGAGAAAGTAGCTGTTTTCAATAAATTATTCTATCTTATTACTTAAGTAGTATTATTACCTACTTGGTAGGTGTGGAATCAAAGTAAGGACACAATATTACGTAGTCTTGCCATAAGTTCTGTTGCAAATTGTTCACTCTATATTTTCCTTGAGCCTGCATGGAAATACTTGCAAGGAATGTAAGGAGATGATTGGCATGAGCCAGAGAGGCCATTTTCCAGCCTCTGTGATGATTTAATGAGGTACCAGTTTGAGGAGCCTACCAACCACCATTTTCATGGATAAGACGCCAAAAAAGGACAAAAAATTACCAAGAAGACATATCTGAAATTGATCAGTGACATTTAAGTCACATGGAAGCATTTAGGTCTTTTACTAAGATTCAGATCCATTTCATAAGGCCCAATTCACTCTGGCATGGCTAAAACACCATGTTACGCAATTTATCGAGTCTGAAGAATGGCCCTCAGGAAGTACTGATTTGAAGCATTTGGATTATGATGCTTAGCCAGATTAAAGTTCATGTCCTGTTGTAAATGTCATAGGAATTTGGAAAGTATGAAGTTAGTCTAGAGAGAGCAGTGGCAAATTATCCCATGAATAAGGTGCGTACTTGGAGTGGTGTTTGGCACAACAGACTAAAGCCCTGTGTGAAGGCCAGAGGTGACGATTTCGAATGGACATAGGTATATTTTACTTGTTTCTTAATACATTATTTTCTCATAAATTCAAATGATTAAATTTTCAAATCTTGCCTTCTTTATCGAACTTTTTGTAGTGTAACAGAACTTATGGCTAGACTACGTATAATGGTTCACCCTGGTACACATGTATTTATGGAATCAAAATAAGGACATTAAATTTAGGTTCACCCTGTAGTTACACAGGTATTGATAACAAGGTCAAGGGTCACACTGTTAGTGACTATGAGCATTGAGCACCTAAAATAAGGTCTATTCGGTACTTGTTCAAAAGTCATGTCAATGGAAAATTGCTACCGAAAGGAGCTGTCACAAATAAGCAGTGACCAGTGTTATAAGTAATAGGGTTAAGTTAAACACAAAGAAGCTTTCACAATTTGAGCAGTGACCAGTGTTATTCTCGTGGTTTCTGAACAAAATTACTCTCAACAAAAATGAAAAGTAGTGAGAATATTTGTGGGTGTGAAATACTCTGGTATAAAATCAGTCTCAGTGGACGGTTCTGGCTCTGGATGTTTATTTGAGTCCAAGTCAAATCATGAAATTTAGCATACTTAGTACCTACTTACTCAATCCAGGAAAGAGGTTTGTGATAAGTTCATGCTTAATACACTCATAATTCCTTTATTAAGGAAGTGACAACCCAAAATTTCGTCTCAGCTGTCTTTGTTCATACTGATTGAGCTCAGTGGGCACTCACCTGGTAAATGAGTCAGCTTGGGTTCAAGTCCCAGCCTGGGCATTTAATTTTCTCTCTTTTTTTTTATCAAATGCATTCATTTGATGTACCTACCTACCCTCAACAATTTTCATCAAATAAACAGAGGATTAAACTGTTGGTACTTATAATGGAACAACTTGTTCTAAGCTGACTAAAGCACTACTAAAACTTATAGGATCTTAAAAGCAGCCTATTAGTATGTGATGGGATTTGGTTCATTCCTGAAAGGTATGGTCCTTATGGTGTTGTTACATGATACGAACCATGTAAGTATGTAAAAATATTTATTACCTACATGTTCGTATCTTAAGAACTACAAACTGCAGATTTGCAGAACCATACCTCTCAGGAATTGACCCCAGTGGGTATATTTACAGCCGGTTTCTTTCGTCTGAATCAGTGACCGAGGTATAGAATTTCATCCTCAACACTGTTTAAAAATTTGACCACAATGATGGCAGTAGTAGCCAAAAAAAAAAAAAAAAAAAAAAAAAAAAAAAAAAAAAAAAAAAAAAGTTTTAAAAAAAAAAAAAAAAAATGCAGTGCAGTGAGTGGGATTTTCAAATCAATCGAATCCAGATACTTGACTTTATCGAATCCGGATTCGATGGATTGAAAAAAAAAATGCCCCAATACATTACTTTCCTTTCTAGAGGATAAGGAAAGTAAAACTCCTACTGAAGAGATTTTTTACACCAAGTTTATTTTGTCGACTCAGCAGGCCGGCTCAGGTGATGAGTCGAATTCGGATTCGGATCAGAACAGTGCCGGCTCCGACAACGATACCACCAAGTCCGACAACGATACGACCAAGGATTCGGATGCTGAAAGCAAAACTTCGGACCGGGGGAGTAAAAGGTCGGCAGGCTCCGAATCGGACAAGTCTTCTAAGTCTTCGGGTAGTGAAAGGTGAGTCTGACGAAGAAAACTTGACCCTGCCTTAGGCCAGCCACTCACTATCAGGTAAACCTGATCAGGTGTCAGTTCTACCTGATAGTGTTTGTGCTCATCAGGTATACCTGACAGACGGATCTTTTCAGCTGTACCTGTCAGGTCTACATAGTGTGTGTGCTCATCAGGTGTACCTGTCAGGTCTACCTAATAGTGTGTGTGCTCATCAGGTGTCCCTGTCAGGTCTACCTGATAATGAGTGGCCGATCAGGTGTAGGTATCTGTCAGGTCTACCTGATAATGACTGGCTGGCCTTAGTGGCGTAGTTGAAGGGAATTATTCAATAGGTGGAGCTCCCGGGGTGTAATGGTCACTGCGCTCACCTTGCACGCGGGAGACCCGGGTTCGATTCCCGGCGGAGAGAGACTCGAACCTTTTATGGCCGGTCTTACCACTTTTTTTTTTTTTTTTTTTTTTTTTTTTTTTTTTTTTCTTTTCTTTTACAACATTGACCTCATTATGGAGCACAGTCAAAACCATTTGACAGCACTACTAGATACTATGTATATGCCACAGAGAAAGTAGCTGTTTTCAATAAATTATTCTATCTTATTACTTAAGTAGTATTATTACCTACTTGGTAGGTGTGGAATCAAAGTAAGGACACAATATTACGTAGTCTTGCCATAAGTTCTGTTGCAAATTGTTCACTCTATATTTTCCTTGAGCCTGCATGGAAATACTTGCAAGGAATGTAAGGAGATGATTGGCATGAGCCAGAGAGGCCATTTTCCAGCCTCTGTGATGATTTAATGAGGTACCAGTTTGAGGAGCCTACCAACCACCATTTTCATGGATAAGACGCCAAAAAAGGACAAAAAATTACCAAGAAGACATATCTGAAATTGATCAGTGACATTTAAGTCACATGGAAGCATTTAGGTCTTTTACTAAGATTCAGATCCATTTCATAAGGCCCAATTCACTCTGGCATGGCTAAAACACCATGTTACGCAATTTATCGAGTCTGAAGAATGGCCCTCAGGAAGTACTGATTTGAAGCATTTGGATTATGATGCTTAGCCAGATTAAAGTTCATGTCCTGTTGTAAATGTCATAGGAATTTGGAGAGTCGACAAAAAAAAAAAAAATGATAGAATGATAGAACACTCAATGATAAAATAAAAAAGCACTAGGTTCTATTCAAGTGAAGACTAGGGGATAAAATAAAAAAGCTTTAGGTTCTATTCAAGTGAAGACACCTACCTCGGTGGGTAGGTGAAGACACCTACCGGAAAGTATGAAGTTAGTCTAGAGAGAGCAGTGGCAAATTATCCCATGAATAAGGTGCGTACTTGGAGTGGTGTTTGGCACAACAGACTAAAGCCCTGTGTGAAGGCCAGAGGTGACGATTTCGAATGGACATAGGTATATTTTACTTGTTTCTTAATACATTATTTTCTCATAAATTCAAATGATTAAATTTTCAAATCTTGCCTTCTTTATCGAACTTTTTGTAGTGTAACAGAACTTATGGCTAGACTACGTATAATGGTTCACCCTGGTACACATGTATTTATGGAATCAAAATAAGGACATTAAATTTAGGTTCACCCTGTAGTTACACAGGTATTGATAACAAGGTCAAGGGTCACACTGTTAGTGACTATGAGCATTGAGCACCTAAAATAAGGTCTATTCGGTACTTGTTCAAAAGTCATGTCAATGGAAAATTGCTACCGAAAGGAGCTGTCACAAATAAGCAGTGACCAGTGTTATAAGTAATAGGGTTAAGTTAAACACAAAGAAGCTTTCACAATTTGAGCAGTGACCAGTGTTATTCTCGTGGTTTCTGAACAAAATTACTCTCAACAAAAATGAAAAGTAGTGAGAATATTTGTGGGTGTGAAATACTCTGGTATAAAATCAGTCTCAGTGGTGTAGTGTAAGCACACTGGACGGGTCTGGATGATTATTTGAGTCCAAGCTGTCCAAGTCAAATCATGAAATTTAGCATAGTACCTACTTACTCAATCCAGGAACGAGGTTTGTGATAAGTTCATGCTTAATACACTCATAATTCCTTTATTAAGGAAGTGACAACCCAAAATTTCGTCTCACCTGTCTTTGTTCATACTGATTGAGCTCAGTGGGCACTCACCTGGTAAATGAGTCAGCTTGGGTTCAAGTCCCAGCCTAGGCATTTAATTTTCTCTCTTTTTTTATCAAATGCATTCATTTGATGTACCTACTCTCGACATTTTTCATCAAATAAACAGAGGATTAAACTGTTGGTATAATGGAACAACTTAATCTAAGCTGACAGTCTAAATAAAGCACTACTTAAGTATAGGATCTTAAAAGCAGCCTATTAGTATATGATGGGGTTTGGTTTTTTCCTGAAAGGTGTCCTTATGGTGTTGTTACATGATACGAACAATGTATGTGAAAATATTTATTAGATGTTCGTATCCTAAGAACTACAAACTGCAGATTTGCAGAACCATACCTCTCAGGAATTGACCCCAGAGTGGGTATATTTACAGCCGGTTTCTTTCGACTGAATCAGTGAATCCTTCGAATTGAGAGAGGGATTTATTTGAAAAAAAAAAATAATAATAAAATAAAATAAAAAAGTTTTGAAAACAAAATAGAGTCCAATGAGTGGGATTTTCAAATCAATCGAATCCAGAGTGAGTCTGACGAAGAAAACTTGACCCTGCCTTAGGCCAGCCACTCACTATCAGGTAAACCTGATCAGGTGTCAGTTCTACCTGATAGAGTCAGTTCTACTTGATAGTGTTTGTACTCATCAGGTATACCTGACAGACGGATCTTTTCAGCTGTACCTGTCAGGTCTACATAGTGAGTGTGCTCATCAGGTGTACCTGTCAGGTCTACCTAATAGTGTGTGTGCTCATCAGGTGTCCGTGTCAGGTCTACCTGATAATGAGTGGCTGATCAGGTGTAGATATCTGTCAGGTCTACCTGATAATGACTGGCTGGCCTTAGTGGCGTAGTTGAAGGGAATTAGTCAATAGGTGGAGCTCCCGTGGTGTAATGGTCACTGCGCTCACCTTGCACGCGGAAGACCCGGGTTCGATTCCCGGCGGAGAGAGACTCGAACCTTTTATGGGCGATCTTACCACTGAGAGTTAACACAGTGCGAAGAATTTTCTTTGGCGTAACCCATTTGATTTACACAGGCCAGTATTTCTTAAATTCTGGATTAACTGAAAATAAGATCGGGCATTAAAGAAGTATCTGGTACAGACTACAGTTTTTCTTTCGATCTGACCGTACAATCAAATCGTAAGAAAAAAGTCGTAGCGTGCGATCAGGCTAAACACACTACTATCACGTCACGCGTGAGCTCATGGGGAGTCCGAAAAATCTAGCCTAAAGTTTTCCCATAATATTGTAGGTACTTTCGTTCAGGACTGCTACACTACCATCACGTCACGTGAGGGCAGTGTGGCTATCATGAACGAAATTATCTACAATATCAGGGGAAAACTTTGAATAGTTAACACAGTGCGAAGAATTTTCTTTGGCGTAACCCATTTGATTTACACAGGCCAGTATTTCTTAAATTCTGGATTAACTGAAAATCTCTTGTAAGATCGGACATTAAAGAAGTACCTGGTACAGACTACAGTTTTTCTTTCGATCTGACCGTACAATCAAATCGTAAGAAAAAAGTCGTAGCGTGCGATCAGGCTAAACACACTACTATCACGTCACGCGTGAGCTCATGGGGAGTCCGAAAAATCTAGCCTAAAGTTTTCCCATAATATTGTAGGTACTTTCGTTCAGGACTGCTACACTACCATCACGTCACGTGAGGGCAGTGTGGCTATCATGAACGAAATTACCTACAATATTAGGGGAAAACTTTGAACTACATCTTTTTGACTCCCCATGAGCTCACGTGACGTGACAGTAGTGTGATTCTACCTCTTGTCTCTTTTTACTTTCCTTTTTGAGGTGAAGTTAAGAAAGTAACTGATACAATTCACAGGTTTATCAGTTACTTTCCCTTCATTTCAAAAATTTAAATGGGAATTTACAAAGTTACTTAAAAAGATGAGTGTTCCACCGCCGTTTTTATTTCGTAGCAATGAAACAACTGCTACATTAGACGCATGTGGTCTGTGTCGTAGCATGGCCATCCCGTAGTATGCCTCTCATCAAATGGGCGAGAAGAGACACAATACTTCCCATTTAGGTGCTGGGTCAACAGTCTCCATGATTATATTCTTGTGAGACGCATGTGGTCTGTGTCGTAGCATGCCCATCCCGTAGTATGCCTCTCATCAAATGGGCGAGAAGAGACACAATACTTCCCATTTAAGTAGGTGCTGAGTCAACAGTCTCCATGATTATATTCTCGTCTTTTCCCAATCGTGATGCAGCAATTCCAACTCATCGGATTCAGACTCGGGGGCCAGTTCCTCAAAGAAGTCTGCAGGCGGTCGGGATAGTTCGCTAGGAGGTCGGGATGGTTCGGTAGGGGGCGGGGCGAGTGATTCTTCGTCTGCCCGCCAGACCGTGTCCCCGTCGCCCAAGAAGCGAACCAAGGAGAGCTCCCGGGTGTGGGAGGAGAATCCGGATATCTACGGCATACGCAGGTAAGATGGGGAAGACTGTGGTCTGACTGGGGGACCCTTAAACAGGGAGTAGACCAGTGTCTTCCTGTGGGACTTAAAATAGGGATTAGACCAGCCTAACCCTAACCAGCGTGGCTAGCTGGAGGCTACAAAGGGTTTATCGTGTTTCAAAGGAAAAGCGCAGGTCCTCTTGATGGTTGATTGCGGTTCGGGACGGACCAAGTAAATTTGGCTAGAAACCATCAACCTCCCTCGGTGCAACTACACCGCTACAACAACATGGGATAATTAAACGAAGCAGTGGGAAGGGATGGGCTATTGAAACGATAGGTACCGTGAACTGCCCTAACCTGGGACACTATGCTGTCTTGGGACAAAATTTCCTCGCGCAATTTAATCTGGCAACAGTGTGTCAATTTTTAGGTAGTACATTGGTATTGGTATAAGTAGGGCCATCGGCTTTAATTAACGCCCTTGGTCACTGCGGCCTGGCTAGATCTTTTGTGACCCTGTAGCCTTAGGTAGTACAGTTAAGGACAAAAAAAAAATCGGTCCAGTATGATGTCCGTATCATGATATCATTGGACAAGAGTTTTTTTTCGAATCAATTGAATCTTTATTATTATTATTAATAGATCTTTTTGTACTCTTTCCAACGATATACAATAGAATACTCTAAGAACTTGATTTTTGAACTTGGTTCGCTCTGCCTTTTACCCATTCAATTACCTCCAGAATGTTGGTATCTTCTCTGTTTACCACAATAATAGTAGTAGCTTACTGCTGGAGTAAAGGGACTTTTCAGTCCTATGCGAGCAGTATAAATAAGCACTATTATTATTAGTCTTATTCTGGCAGTATCATCATCATTGGTTAACAACCGAGGGGTTGGTTTGCAGCAGTACGCCATGATTCTCAATCTTCTGCTTTCCTCTTCAGGTCGTAGTATGTTGTCACGTTCATGTCTCTCGTGATCTCCTTTATGTAGTCAAGGGGTGGCCTTCCAACTGTATTAGTACCTTATATCATCCCCTCTATTACTCTTGGAGGTAGAGTAAACAGGGTATATTCTATTCTAAACCATGTGTTTATTTCCCCCCAGTACGTGGAACTCGGACAGTTCGGACTACGACAGTGAAACAGATAAAGAAACAGTTGTCTCGCGGAAACCTCCTGCCCGTGCCAAACCATCTAGTCGTGCCACTGCTTCTAAGAAACGGAATGCCCCCTCTTCATCTCGGGGTAGAAACCAGAGGCGGAACAAATTGTCCTCTAGTGATGAGTCGAGCGATGATAGTGAGAGCTCGAGGAAAAAGTAAGTTGTTTCTTCACTTACCAACAGACGAAATAGCACTGGAAATTGTATTTTACATCATGGAAAAAAAGGGGAGGCTTGCTAGATTTTCAGGGGAAATGATGCCCTCACGGGCGAAACATATCTAAAACATAAGTAGACCTACTTTACGTGTACTAAAGTTAAAGTTTAGTAAGAGACAAAGTAAAGAGGAAGGCTTGCTTAGATCATAAAAATGAAATCATTGTAAAAAAGGTACAAACGACATAAAGTTGGACGAGGCATGGATTTTCATCCTCAGTATACTTTTAGAATCTGACTACAATAATAGTAGTAGCCTACTGCTGGAAAAAATTGACTTTTCAGTCCTATATGAGCAGTACCTATAGATAAGCACTATTATTATCATTCCTTAGGCTTTGTGAATTTTTTTCCCATGACAATAATTATGCTGTTTTATCTTCTACAGACCCACGCGACGTAATGCTCGTCCAGTCAAGAGTTACAAGGAGGACAGTGATAAGACTGATAGTGATGACCTTATTGAGGTGGACTACACACAGGCAGAAGTGGAAGAGGCACCTCCAGACAATTCGGAAACCATCGAACGGGTCATATACTCGCGAAGAGGCAAGAAAGGAGGTGAGTGACTGATGGTGTAGAGGGGCCTTTGATTCTTTTTCTTAGGCTGTTACAGAACTTGAAAATTGAAATGACCAGTTAGGCACACCTTTTAAAATACTCTTTTTTAGGAGGTTTGACAGAGGGAACTGTAACTGCTATGGTCTTATCGTCCGAAATCGAAGAGAGAAGGAAGACAGGATAGGAGAAAGCCAGCCGTTCCGAGGACGAACATTATCCCATCAGGATAAAATCCGCCCCGGGCGGGAATCGAACCCGCGGCCTAGCGCTTACAAGGCAGACGCACTACCAACTAAGCTAACTAGGCTGGCTGAAAAAAAAAAAATACTCTTTATATTACGAATAATAGTTTTTGCCAGCCTAATTAGCTTGGAAGGTTGCGCGTCGACCTTGTATGCGCTAGGTCGCGGGTTCTTTTCCCCGGGCGGGAATCGAACCCGCGGCCTAGCGCTTACGAGGCAGACGCACTACCAACTAAGCTAACTAGGCTGGCTGACAGGATAGGAGAAAACCAGCCAATTCGAAACACAAACCAAGGCGGGAATCGAACCCGTGACCTCGTTATATACAACTGACAAAGGTACTGACCAAAGTCACGTCACTGGTGTACTCTTCTCCTATCCTGTCTTCCTTCTCTCTTCGATTTCGGGACGATAAGACCTTAGCAGTTACAGTTCCCTCTGTCAAACCTCTTTAAAGTCCTCATGATCGATGGTTGACTGCGTTTCAGGACAAGCCAATTAAACATGGCTAGAGACCACCACACCGGTGTATGGCTGAAAAGATAACTTTTCTTTATTATGCCATCACCATTTAGCTGCAGCTGAAGCCGTTACAGCAACAACAACCTCTTTTATACACGTAGAGTAGACGAGAGTAGGTAGGGTTTCTGCGTTTAACCAGTATCTTATCTGTCATCAAACTTCTTTCAGGGTGTCTACCAGACTGGAAAACCGGGAAAAGTCAGGGAATTTCATGGGGACTGGAAAAGTCAGGGAAAAGTCAGGGAATTTCACGAAAAAGTGCCAAGAATCAAAAAAAGTCAGGGAATTTTTCAAAGCCTAAAAAAAGACAAAGAAAGATTTCAATAAAAAAAAGTATGCAACCATGAAGGGGCAGCATATAATCTCTCAAAAATTTCGCCTGCGGCGCTGCGAATTCGGATTCGGATCAGAACAGTGCCGGCTCCGACAACGATACCACCAAGTCCGACAACGATACGACCAAGGATTCGGATGCTGAGCGTCTGCCCGCCAGACCGTGTCCCCGTCGCCCAAGAAGCGAACCAAGGAGAGCTCCCGGGTGTGGGAGGAGAATCCGGATATCTACGGGATACGCAGGTAAGATGGGGAAGAATGTGGTCTGACTGGGGGACCCTTGAACAGGGAGCAGACCAGTGTCTTCCTGTGGGACTTAAAATAGGGATTAGACCAGCCTAACCCTAACCAGCCTGGCTAGCTGGGGGCTACAAAGGGTTTATCGTGCTTCAAAGGAAAAGCGCAGGTCCTCTTGATGGTTGATTGCGGTTCGGGACGGACCAAGTAAATTTGGCTAGAAACCATCAACCTCCCTCGGTGCAACTACACCGCTACAACAACATGGGATTATTATTGGGATAATTCAACGAAGCAGTGGGAAGGGATGGGCAATTGAAAGGATAGGTACCGTAAACTGCCCGAACCTGGGACACTATGCTGTCTTGGGACAAAATTTCCTCGCGTAATTTGAACTGGCAACAGTGTGTCGATTTTTAGGTAGTTAGGTTTAGGGTTTTTTTTTAGTACATTGGTATTGGTATAACTAGGGCCATCGGCTGTAATTAACGCCCTTGGTCACTGCGACCTGGCTAGATCTTTTGTGACCCTGTAGCCTTAGGTAGTACAGTTAGGGACAAAAAAATCGGTCCAGTATGATGTCCGTATGATGATATTATTGGACAAGAGTTTTTTTTTTTCGAATCAATTGAATCTTTATTATTATTATTTTTAATAGATCTTTTTGTACTCTTCCAGCGATATACAATAGAATACTCAAGAAACTCGATTTTTGAACTTGGTTCGCTCTGCCTTTTACCCATTCAATTAGCTCCAGAATGTTGGTATCTTCTCTGTTCAAATACTGTTATCCTAATCTGCAGGTCAGGGCGATCACGCAAGGAACCAGAGCGGCTGACAACACAGCCGGCTGATAGCGATTCTAGTGATCATCATCGGGGCAAAGGTCGAGGTGGAGGACGAAAGAGAAAGAATTCCAGCGCCCAGAGCTCCAAGGAGTAAGTGGGGATGGGTTAAAATTGAGTAATTGTCTTGCAGAAGGCCCCAGGTTCAATTCCCAGAGTCGACAAAAAAAAAAAAAATGATAGAATGATAGAACACTCAATGATAAAATAAAAAAGCACTAGGTTCTATTCAAGTGAAGACTAAGGGACTTATCAGTCACATTCTGGCAGTATCATCATCATTGGTTAACAACCGAGGGACTGGTTTGCAGCAGTACACCATGTTTCTCGATTTTCTGCTTTCCTCCTCAGGTCGTAGTATGTTGTCCCGTTCATATCTCTCATGATCTGCCAAACTCTTCAGTTAACCCTTTAGTATTTAATTAAAAAGTGTTTGGTGCCTTTGAACCCCTAACTAACTCAGCCCTGGTCTAAATGCTACCTGCTTTTCACCTTAGTTTTTGCCAGATTTTTCTTTTTAAGGGGTTATTTTGGTTTTTGGGGTATTTTTGGCCTCTTTAGTGGTCCCAGTACAGTAGAGTGGACCATATTTGTCTTCACTATCAACCTTTACCACAGTTTCTTTTGAATATCATTGCCAAAGTCATGAGCTTTTAGCTTTGGTCTTGTTGGTTGATGATCACCTAAAATATTAAGGAAATGTTCATTTTGTTAGAAATAGCCATTGCCACCTGTTGTCTACTATTCAGATGGGAATGCTTTTGCCTCAAGCCCTTATTAATTGCATTTGGTAATGAAATTATTTGATATTGTAATTATGCAGAAGTCACGTCCGTGGAAAAGAAAAGCTCCTTTTGGTATTTAACCTAACCCTATAATAACACTGGTCACTGCTTGTCTGTGCCAGTTCCTTTGGTAGCAATATTCCACGGATGTGACTTCTGCACAAGTTTCCTTTGATATTTTTACTCCTTCAAGTTTTAATTAATGTTCTTTTACTACAGTTAAAGGGTCAAAGTTTTTCTATCTAAAAATAATGTCCCTTTTATCTATTTACATTGGAAAGGAAATTAAGTCAAATGGGTGGCCTTCCAACTGTATTAGTACCTTATATCATCCCCTCTATTACTCTTGGAGGTAGAGTAAACAGGGTATATTCTATTCTAAACGATGTGTTTATTTCCCCCCCAGCACGTGGAACTCGGACAGTTCGGACTACGACAGTGAAACAGATAAAGAAACAGTTGTCTCGCGGAAACCCCCTGCCCGTGCCAAACCATCTAGTCGTGCCATTGCTTCTAAGAAACGGAATGCCCCTTCTTCATCTCGTGGTAGAAACCAGAGGCGAAACAAATTGTCATCCAGTGATGAGTCGAGCGATGATAGTGAGAGCTCGCGGAAAAAGTAAGTCATTCCCCTCCTCTTACCAACAGACGAAATAGAATTAGAAATTATGTAGTTTACATTGTAAAGGCGAGTCTGACTTGGTTTTCAGGGGGAAATGATGCCCTCACGGGCAAAACTATCTTACATAGGTATCTAAAACACTAGTTAAAATGTATCTGGAACCCCAGTTGTCATAAAAATCGGCGTAGGTAGTGTTCAGTCTATTGATCAACAAACGATATCAATTGACGACGTTAGTCTGGCTAGGGGGCGCTATACAGAGAATAGACTAGCTATAGGACTATAAATAGGGAGCAGAACAGCTAACCCTAACTGACCTAGCTAGCTGGCAGTTCTTCCAAGGGTTCTCTCTGCTTTTAAATAATGAGCACAAGTCCTCACGATGCGTTGGATGACTGCGGTTCAGGACGAGCCAATTAAACATGGCTATAGACCATCACCCCGGTGTATGGGGAAAAAATCTATTCTGCCTTCAGCATTCAGTTACAGCTGAAGCCACTACAACAACAACATTATTTTTTATTTATGTTTGAAAAGTGAAGTGGGATGTGCGTTAATAAATTATGCTGTTTTATCTTCTACAGACCCACGCGACGTAATGCTCGTCCAGTCAAGAGTTACAAGGAGGACAGCGATAAGACTGATAGCGATGACCTTATTGAGGTGGACTACACACAGGCAGAAGTGGAAGAGGCACCTCCGGACAATTCGGAAACCATCGAACGGGTCATATACTCGCGAAGAGGCAAGAAAGGAGGTGAGCGACTGATGGTGTAGAGGGGCCTTTGATTCTTTTTCTTAGGCTGTTACAGAACTTGAAAATTGAAATGACCAGTTGGGCACACCTTTTAAAATACTCTTTTTTTAGAACCTAACCCTATAATAACACTGGTCACTGCTTGTCTGTGCCAGTTCCTTTGGTAGCAATATTCCACGGATGTGACTTCTGCACAAGTACTTACCTTTGATATTTTTACTCCTTCAAGTTTTAATTAATGTTCTTTTACTACAGTTAAAGGGTCAACGTTTTTCTATCTAAAAATAATGTCCCTTTTATCTATTTACATTGGAAAGGAAATTAAGTCAAAATTACAATTCCCTTTTTGCTGCGGAATTTTTTGCAGGAGTACTTATACATTCATAATTGATACTGTAGAAATGTGGTGAAGATAACATTTGCACTGAGGGATATAGGACATATTTTGTTTTAATTTAATGAATAGGTAATAGGTATATTTTCAAGATACAAGAGAATCTGTTCACCCTCACAACAGGCATGGGCCCTAACAAAAGATCTAGGTACAAAGATTATTCAACCAAATTTTCAGAGTTTATTAGGTATCTAGTTATCTACCTGTTCAAATGAAGAATTTTGAATTTCATTGGTTGAATGATAAATGATGTCTTACAGTAGTTTACTCCACTTTTTCTACTTTGCCTTTTCTTGTGTTCAGATGGGGTCGGTGTTTTTCAGTGGCGTCAAGTTGAACTTCTTTTTTTTTTTTCTTTTACAACATTGACCTCATTATGGAGCACAGTCAAAACCAATTGACAGCACTACTAGATACTATGTAGGTATACGCCACAGAGAAAGTAGGTAGCTGTTTTCAATAAATTATTCTTTCTTATTACTTAAGTAGTATTATTACCTACTTGATAGGTGTGAAATCAAAATAAGGACACAATATTATAATGGTTCACCCTGGTACACATGTAATTATGGAATCGAAATAAGGACATTTAATTTAGGTTCACCCTGTAGTTACACAGGTATTGATAACAAGGTCAAGGGTCACACTGTTAGTGACTATGAGCATTGAGCACCTAAAATAAGGTCTATTCAGTACTTGTTCAAAAGTCATGTCAATGGAAAATCGGATAAAATCCGCCCCGGGCGGGAATCGAACCCGCGGCCTAGCGCTTACAAGGCAGACGCACTACCAGCTAAGCTAACTAGGCTGGCTGAAAAAAAAAATAAATAAATAAAAATACTCTTTTTTTTTAAAGAGGTTTGACAGAGGGAACTGTAACTTCTATGGTCTTATCGTCCCGGAATCGAAGAGAGAAGGAAGACTTTATATTACGAATAATGGTTTTTTTAGCCAGCCTAATTAGCTTGGAAGGTTGCACGTCGGCCTTGTAAGCGCTAAGTCACGGGTTCTTTTCCCGCCCGGGGCGGATTTTATCCTCAACGGATAAGGTTCGTTATAGGAACTGCTTTCTCCTATCCTGTCTTCCTTCTCTCTTCGATTTCGGGACGATAAGACCTTAGCAGTTACAGTTCCCTCTACCAAACCTCTTTAAAGTCCTCATGATCGATGGTTGACTGCGTTTCAGGACGAGCCAATTAAACATGGCTAGAGACCATCACACTGGTGTATGGCTGTGAAAAAATAACTTTTCTTTGTTATACCATCACCATTTAGCTGCAGCTGAAGCCGTTACAACAACAACCTCTTTTAGAACTTGACATTGACACGTAGAGTAGGCGAGAGTAGGGGTTCTGCGTTTAACCAGTATCTTATCTGTCATCAAACTTCTTTAAAATACTTAATAATAAATAATGGATTACTGTCTTTTTTCCTTTTAGAACTTGAAATTGACATGCAGGATTCAGCGTTGAACCTGTATCATGTTAAGGTAGTCTCTTCTTGATCCCTTGTGCGTCGCGTCCATTTTTGTTTAGGACTATTGCACTGCTAATATCTTATCCTGTATCCGGTAGAGAATGCCATAGGCATTAACCCCACCCTTGATGAAACTTTATTTTGTACCTTGATTTATGTTACCATTTGTATATATTTATTTTGTAAATAAAGTTTGACCCAATTGTTTAATAATAATATCTTTATCTCCCTGTGTTTCAGTGGTGGGTTCCATCACGACAGCGTACTACATAGAGGAACATGGCGATGCTAATGCAGACTGTGATATAAACGATAAGGAAGGCACGGAGGAACAGTTCCTCATCAAATGGAAGGGCTGGTCTCATATACACAACACGTGGGAAAGTGAAGCCTCCCTCAAGTCTCAACAGGTAAACGCCCGTTTCCACTTGTGGGTTTCATCCGATTTTTTTCCCCCGAATGTCCTGTCGGCAATGTAATTTAAATTTTTAAATGAGAGTGTTCACACTACACACGACACGATTTTTTTCGAACGACACAAAATGTCCTCCTTACGCAATGTTCTGTTAAAAACATGATGAGAAAATTTCCCCCACCACCCTTTTTTTTTTTTTTTTTTTTTTTTTTTTTGAACGACACAAAATGCTCTCCTAGGCAATGTAGTTTAAATAAGAGTGTTCACACTACACACGACACGTTTTTTTCCGAACGACTTAAACCAAAAAAAATAGTTTCTTGTGGCCTGTGCCTTAACCTATCCTCCAAGGTGCTCTTTAACAACGCGGAAATGGTGTTTAAACCTCAGACATGGAAATTTTGGAAAAGCAAGAAGTTGAGCGCGCCGCAGGGGATTTTTTTATACTTTTAATTTTTTTATATATCAAAAATAACATAGGCCCTTCTTCCTGAGAATGATTCACTTAATGTTTTTCTCCTCTCCCCAGGTGAAAGGTTTAAAGAAACTGGAAAACTTCAAGAAGAAAGAAGACGAGTTAGCTTTCTGGCGACAACACACAACACCTGAGGATGTCGAATATTTCGAGTGCCAGCTTGAACTTCAGCAAGAACTCATGAAGAGTTATAACCATGTAGAACGAATCATTTGTGAGTATCTTGGCCTTACTGCCTCGCCTGATAATCAGGAGGGTGTGGGTTCAAATTCAAACCCACACCAGGTAGGGAAGTTGAGAATTTTAGCCTCAAGATTGTTTGAAACGAATTATTTGTGAGTATCTTGGTCTTACTGCCTCTGTGGTGTAGTGGTCGAAACGCTCGTCTGATAGTCAGGAGGGCGTGGGTTCAATCCCAGCCATGTACTTAGGGAATTTTGAAATTTTATTGAAAATTTGCTGACAGGAGCAGTAGCTTCCTTACTGCTGGAATGCAAGTCTAGTGTGATTCTGTGATACCCACTCGGCCACGGAGTTTGCTTATATGTATAAGCACTAAATATTACTTCTGCATCAAACCCAACGTGCTGGACTCAAATCCCAACTGAAGTCGATTTTTTTCCCATTCTCACATTTCCAATTACGTAAAAACAGAGCTTATGGCCAATTATCTTTGTTCATTAGAATTGTTTTACCCTCATTTCTATCTGAACGTTTCCTCCGATTTTCCCCTCGTCAGCTGAACGGAAGGGTGAGCATGGTCACGAGTACTTTCTCAAGTGGGAGTCCCTCCCCTATGCCGAGGCTACGTGGGAAGAATCTTCCCTCATCAAGCGCAAGTGGCCACAGAAGATCAAGGAGTTCCGAGACCGGGAAGACTCGAAGCGAACCCCGTCCAAGTTGACCCGGGCCCTCAAGTATAGGCCCAAGTTTCATCAGGTCCATGATCAGCCGGAATATATGGGTGGAGATCAGGTGAGATTTATAAGTATAAAGGATTTCTCTCTAGTTCAAGGGATTTCATTTGAAATTTTAATTCCCACCCGGGGCGGATTTTATCCTAAACAAATAAGTTTCGTTCTCGGAAAAGCTGGCTTTCTCCTATCTTTCTTCACTCTTCGCTTTCGAGACGATAAGACCTTGGGAGTTACAGCTCCCTCCATCAAACCTCTTTCAAAAAAAAATGTTCGTTTGTTTGAAAACTTATGGCCCGTCATGCATTTTTTTTTTTTCTCCTGAAATTTATTTTAAGTACTTGAGGTCTTCCTTCTTGAATCAGCCCCCCTATTTATCGATCATTTTGATATAACTCTTGAATGCTTTCCCCCTTCAGGTGCTTACGTTACGAGATTATCAAATGAACGGTCTCAACTGGATGATTCACGCGTGGTGCAAGGAGAATTCTGTGATCTTGGCGGACGAAATGGGATTGGGTAAAACTATTCAGGTAAGAGCATACCTATGAAATCTGATATACCTATGAAATCTGATGGCATAATGGATCATCTCGTCCTAAGCTGATAGTCATAAAGTACTACCTACGAAGGAGCGTAACTGGATGATTCACGCGTGGTGCAAGGAGAATTCTGTGATCTTGGCGGACGAAATGGGATTGGGTAAAACTATTCAGGTAAGAGCATGCTGTATTATACCTATGAAATCTGATGACATAATGGATCATCTCGTCCTAAGCTGATAGTCATAAAGTACTACCTACGAAGGAGCGTCTTACACCCATATTTATGAACAAAAATTTTCTAGGTGTTGTGGTTCTCGAGATAGAGCGATCAGTGTGTGAACTATGAAATGTGAACTGTGAATGGATCTTGTTTTAAAATATAAGATACTGGCCTCAGCAAGTGCTCAAGCTCAAGCATCAATTCCAAACATCTGATTGGCCAAAATTTACCCGAGACTGATCTGAGACCGAGAATTTTTGTTCATAAATATGAGTGTTAGCCCCCACCAACCACGAGCAACTTTACTTAACGCCAGTAATCCATTGGAAAAAGGTGCATTTCGTAGATTCGTTAAATCATCTTTTTGATTGTTTGCCCCTACACCTAACCTTCAGGGAACGTGCATTTTTTTTTTAAAGGCTCATATTACCATCTCACGTTACAGCCACATATTATTTCTGAACTCGGAGAGAGTATGTAAAGGCTTGAACTTGGAACCTTCTACGAGAATTAAATGACATTTTTGGTTTGCCAACACTCACACTTAACTTATACTTTTTATGGGACTTAAAGTTGGCACGTACCTTACTGTTCGGTATTAGACGTAACGCAAGAAAGTCGAGGAAGAAGAGAAAGCGAAGGAAATGGAAGACCTCTATCTGCCGCCTCGCAGTAGGAAAACCCTACAGCAAGTGAACCAGTCGGACGAGGAGGGAGAGGGCAGGAGGGGAAGGAAGAGAAGAGGAGGAGAGGAGAAGGAGGAGGGCAGTGGGGATTCGAGTTACGATGAAGATGAAAGTGATGAAGAGAGGCCGAAGAAACGAGGCAGACCCAAGGCCAACTCTAAGGAGAGCGTGAAAGGTTTGTGTTTTGATGTTCATTTTTCAAAGATGTACGTACCCTACCTACTCCTTTCATAAAATTAATCCCGTTGGTTATGAATAATTGAATATCATTGTGTTAAGCATGCTAAAAGCGTTTCATAAGTGTGGTTCCTTCGATAAATACACTTTGATATGACTCCTTTGAAAAATAAATAAATTAAACTAGTTAATGTCGAAAAAAAAAATAATAACTTGGACTCAAACCATCAACCTCCAGATCTGAAGTCCACCGTGCTGACCATAACACTCACAAAACCAAATTGTCTCTTGCAGGTTTCACGGACGTGGAAATTCGTCGGTTCGTCAAGAGTTTCAAGAAGTTCCCGGCCCCCCTGAAGCGATTGGAAGCGGTAGCGTGCGATGCAGAACTACAAGAGAAACCACTGGCTGATCTGAAGAAGCTGGGCGAAACGTTGCAGGAACGATGTAGGAAGAGTATGGAGGAATCACAGGCCGCCCAGGGACAGAAGGAGAACGATAATCACAATGAAGATAGTAATCTGTCTGGTGAGTTTATATGATTAAACCAATCAATCAAATCATGAATTATTTGTGGTAAAGCAAAGCTTTTTCCCAATTTTTGGATATCAAACCATTACTAAGTGCTTCCTTTGCAATCAATTTCCACATTTCAATAATCTTTTTACACTGGTAATGTCGCCACTGGTCGCTACTCGATTAAAGTAGCTGAATTGTCTTCACGAGGCTGAGTGCACCCAACTCGAAACGCAGTGTCGAAAAAACTCTGACCCCGCCGGGAATCGAATCTGGGACCTCTAGCATGTAAGCCTAGTGTGATACCTACTCGGCCACGGAGGTTTGCTTACCTGTTCCTATTTTTTCCCTTTTTCCTCTCATCCTCAGCCACAAAGAGGACGCGTACCAAAGCTCCCACGTGCAAACTGGGCGGAGTCACCGTCAATGCCAAATCCGTGGTGACCTGCGAGACGGAACTCGAACCCCTGGACTCTCTATTGCCAGCCTCGGCCGAGGACCGCGCCAAGTGGACACTGGACATGCGGGTGAAACCAGCCAACTTCGATGTAGACTGGGATGTGGCTGAAGACTCCAAACTACTACTAGGTAAAGCCGTATTTTTTTTTATTATCCACCTCTGTGGTACTTTTTTTTATTATCCACCGCCATTTTTACTTTCTATTATTCAACTCAAAACCCTGGCTGCCGAAGCATATTCAGAGGCCCTCCTTCAGATGACCATTGAAAATACACAAGTGGCCTGTGGCAGCAAGTGTGGACGTCCAAAGCGATATCTCTTTGGTGGAATCGAAAAAAGTAGCATAATAAAGTACAACCTAATTATGAGGAAACTACTAGGTTATCTGTGCTTCTCGGAAAATTGATCATAACTCGAGAATCTGTTTAGATTTCCCCTCTTATTTACGCATCGTCTAGCTAGAACATATTGGCACATCTCTGGTGTTGTGAATTTCGAGCATTCATTTAATCTGCATACCTAAAGCTCCACAGGCACGGATTTGTGATTTTTAAATAGCAACGGGTTTTGCTCGATATCTCGGTTAGGAAGCATTTGCGGGCGTATGGTCATAAGAGTAAAAAAGTCTTATATCAACCTCCTGGATTTATGGTTTAAATATTCAAAGAAAAATCCGACCACCCTGTATAATAGTAAAGATTAAATATCTCGGCTGGGATTGAACCTCCAGTTTACCAGGCTCTGTACTAACCAAAGTTTCATTCTGCAGGAATTTACCAATACGGACTGGGCTCATGGGAGGCAATCAAGATGGACCCCAGTCTGGGAATATCGGACAAGATCCTATCCAATGAAGATAAAAAGCCACAGGCAAAACATTTGCAGCTCCGGGCAGAGTATTTGCTGAGGATATTGAAGAAGAAACTGGCAGCAGCTGCTAAACCTGTAAGTAGTGTTTTAGCTTTTGCTTCCAGTTAGACGCGGTTAGAAGGGGTTGTCAGAGGAAGATGTAAATAACCGTGACAGGTGGAAGCTGCTATCAAAAAACACCGACCCCACATGAGTGGGAAAAAGCTAGGAAGAAGAAGAGACGCGGTTGGTCTAGCGGTAACCCGCTTGCTTGCCATGCAGAAGGCACCGTTCGATACCCTCCATCGACAAAAAAAAAATAAAAAAAGGAACTTGTAATTCGATTGCAAATATTTCATCGGGTTACTTTCTTGTAGACCCAGCAATGTATCTTCTTGCTGTTGTGATGAGGGACATTCTGCGACACAGACCACACGAGTCTATTGTTGCAGCTGTTTCATTATTTGCTATGAGATGAAAACGGAGATGAAACACTCATCTTTAAACTACATAATATACCTAGGAAAGGAAGGAAGAGGAAAGGAAGCACACTTGAATGATTCGTTCCCCAATTATATTACCTACACTTAGATAAATTTTATGACTTGACTTGGACTCGAACCACCAACCTCCAGATCCCACGCGTTACCTACTGCACCACTTTGAGCTACCTAATATATCCATAACAATACTCGTATGATTAGACGTTTCTTCTTCTTTTTCTCAGGCGAAAACCCGTAAGAAGCGAGCAGCAAAAGAGTCGAAGTCTGCCCTGACCAAGGAAATAATCGAGGATGATAACAGCTCAGGAAACGAAGAAGGAGGCGAGAAGAAAGATGCGGATGATAAGAAAAAGAAAGGACCTGCTATGAAGAAGAAAAAGAAACAGGAGGGCCCCATGCATTTCACGGCTAACAGCGAACCGCGAGCCTTGGATGTACTGGGAGACTTGGACCCCTCCGTGTTTAATGAGGTGAGTCAGAGTTTGAGAACCCCTGGACGTAAATTAATACACCCAGTATATTTATTATTACATATTAGGTAGGTTTATTATTACCTTCCTATGTCAGTTTGGTTGTGCTTTTTTTATGTCTAATAGAGGGAACTGTGACAATGGAGGTCTTACGTCTCGAAATCGAAGAGAGAAAAAGGATAAGATAGGAGAAAATCAGCCGTTCCGAGAACGAACTTTATCTGTTTAAGATAAAGTCTTCTTCGGGCGGGAATCGAACCCGCAACCTAGCGTATACAAGGCAGGCTACCTTTCAAGGTATGTCACAAAGCTGGCAGAGCATATTTTTGGGGCGGTAGTGAGTATACTCAGAAAAGATTATTATGCTCTATTCGATTCTAGATTTTACGCTCTATTCGGTTCGCTTTGTTTTTGTCCACAGTGTAAAGAGAAAATGCGACCCGTAAAGAAAGCCCTGAGAGCTCTAGACTCACCCGATATCTCACTCAATGCTGAAGATCAACTCACTCACACCCTTCAGTGTTTGCTTCAAATAGGTAAGCCTAGAATAAGTCGAGCATTCCCAAGGGAAGAGGTAACCGCCTTGACGAAAAAAAAAGAAATCAAATCATTAATAATTTGTGTTGAAACAATAGCTTCAATAACAATAGTGTGAATCACAGTATTACAAGTCTACAATTTACTCAATCATCATATTTATCATCGCTCGTTTCTTTGATTAATGCCGCCACTGGTCGCTACTCGATAAAGTAGCTACTCAATTGTCCTCGCGAGACTGAGTGGCACAGGGCCGAAAAAACTTCGACCCCGCCGGGAATCGAACCCGGGAGCAAGCCTAGTGGAGCAATACCCACTCGGCCACGGAGCGGAGAATGTTCAACAAGGTATATTCTATTCTATTAACTATGTAGCAGTCCTTGCTAGATAGCAGAACACCTACTAAAGTGTTATTTGGTTTTGTTTAACAGGTGAACAAATCAACAAGACACTGGCCCTTTACAAGGATCCTGCCAAGATGAATGAGTGGCGGAGTAACCTGTGGTATTTCGTGTCCAAATTTACCGAGTATGATGCCAAGAAACTGTACAAACTATACAAGCATGCCATCAAGCGAGGTGCCAAGGATAAAGCTGCCACTGAGGTGAGTCTAACTAGTCAAGCTAGCTGATAGTTTCACAGGGTTCTCTCTGCCTGAAAAGAACAAGCACAAGTCCTCACGAAGGTTGACTGCGGTTCAGGACGGCCCAATTAAACATGGCTAGAGAACAAGAGAACATCAACCATCACCCTGGTGTATGGCTGATAGAAGAGATATTTTCTCTATTTTGTCATCACCTTTCGGCTATAGCTAAAGTCGCTACAATAACAACTAAGATGAGTTAATTCTCCCTTATTTGAAGGGGGGAGGACAGGATTAAAGAAAGCCAGCCATTCCGAGAACGAACCATACCTGTTTAGGATAAAGCCCGCCCCGGCGGAAATCGAACCCGCGACCTGGTACTTACAAGACAGGCGCGCTACCCTCCAAGGGAACTAGGCCACCTTGACGACTTTTGGTGAACTCTTTTTAAATGGCAAATTCAAATTTAATTTGTGACCTTGGCAAATCAAATTTTCGTCATTTTTGACTTCAGAATGGGATTTTTCCCATTTTGTGTAGGACTTTGCCTTCCGATCTAAATATTTACCCTTAATACATTTTGTTCTATTCCAGCCCTCCTCTAAGTCAACCACTCCGTCTACAACGCCCGTGAAGAAGGAAAAGAAAGACAAAGAACACAAGCACCATCACAAGGACAAAGACAAAGACAAGCCGAAAGAGAAGGAGGGCAAGGAGAAGCACAGTAGAGACAAGACCAAAGAGAAGGAAGAAAAGAAAGAGAAGAAGAAGAAGAGAAAACACGAGGAGGAGGAAGAGGGAGAATCGGGAGAGAAGAAGCACAAGAGAGACAAGAGTGGTAAAGAGGAGTCGAGTAAGAAACCAAAGTAAGTGAATAATTTGATTTTAAACTTAGGTTGCAGGGCGAATGACCACGCCAGTAGCTAGCTGTTAAAGCCCTCAATAAAAAAAAAAAAAAAATAAAATAAAAAAAATAAACCTTAGGTTAAGTTAAACTCATTGGATTAACCCTGTTTGGTTGACTTTGGATTTTTGCGTAAACGACCTGTACTATTTCGTAGCTCTCAAAATGCTTAAAGGACGGGAGAAAATTTTGGATTTTAATATTTAAATTTTAGCCACTTTTGATTAATAATTAGCTGAAAGGATTACATGTCCTACCACGACAAGTCTATTCTGCCATCACCATTCGGCTACAGCTAAAGCCGCTACAACAACAGTCTACTACTGCCATTATACTGTTCTGGTGTTTATGATATTTGTCTCATGATCAGTGTTTCTAATATTTTGTCTCATGGTTCTAGTGTTTTCTAATAATATTAGTCTCATGATTCTGTTGTTTCGAATATTTTTTTCAGGTTAGAAGAAAACGCGGACGAAAGGAGAGAGAGGAAAGATTCGGACAGATGGGGAGGTGATAGGAGTGAGGAAGAGAGAAGTTCCAAGTACAATCGAAACTCGGTCAATAGTCAAAATTCCGATCCGAGAAATAGTTCGCGCAATTCTAACTGGAACCCTAGGTAAGTCAAAAATTAGGTAGGGAAATTTAGGAGGAAACTAATTGAACGAACGAAAGTGAGCCCTAAGAAAATGTGAAAAAAAAATCCCCCAAAAACCAGTTTTTTTGGTTTTTTGGCTTTATAGTTCTCTGGACAAAATTTGCACCACCACTTTCGTGTTCCTGGTAGAAAGACCTTTAATTTGATATATAGGTCGACTAGGTTTGGATAAGTCCTTCTATGGGGACAGACAGACTGACAGACAGACACCGAAGCGAATAAATACAATAGTCCGTCCACTATACCTTTTGTTATTAGTAATAATAAAGGAAGGACGGACTAAAAAAACTAGGGTTACTATTGTACTAATACGAGAATACTTTGATTGTATGAAAAACGAATACTACTTTGTTGTATGTAGTGTGCTTTATTTTATTCAATTTCCTGTGTCAAACTATTATAAACTATTAGATGATACAGTGTATGGAGAGAGCTTCAAAGAAAACTTTCGATTGCTTGTTATGATACCAGTATGTCTTGTTATGATACCAGTATGTCTTGTTATGATACCAGTATGTCTTGTTATGATACCAGTATGTCTTGTTATGATACCAGTATGTCTTGTTATGATACCAGTATGTCTTGTTATGATACCAGTATGTCTTGTTATGATACCAGTATGTCTTGTTATGATACCAGTATGTCTTGTTATGATACCAGTATGTCTTGTTATGATACCAGTATGTCTTGTTATGATACCAGTATGTCTTGTTATGATACCAGTATGTCTTGTTATGATACCAGTATGTCTTGTTACTCTTGTTATGATACCAGTATGTCTTGTTATGATACCAGTATGTCTTGTTTGACAGGGGGAACTGTAACTGCTATGGTCTTATCGTCCCGAAATCGAAGAGAGAAGGAAGACAGGATAGGAGAAAGCCAGCCGTTCCGAGAACGAACATTATCCCATCAGGATAAAATTCGCCCCGGGCGGGAATCGAACCCGCGGCCTAGCGCTTACAAGGCAGAGGCACTACCAACTAAGCTAACTAGGCTGGCTACTTTACTTTTGTTGTATGTAGTGTGCATTATTTTATTCATTTTCCTGTGTCAAAATATTATAAAATAGTGTATGGAGAGAGTTTCAAAGAAAACTTTTGATTGTTTGTTATGATACCATACCAGTAAACTAATGACTTTGCTTATGATTTCAGGTACAGCAGTGGATACGATGGGTACAACAGCAGAAGCAGTGGAGGTGCAAGCAGTAGTGGATATACGAGAGATCGAGATAGGGGAGAGAGACATAGCCGATATGATGATAAAAGGTGAGAAGTCTTACTAGAATGATTAGAATACCAAGTCATAAAAGATCTAAAGGTGTGTCTACACATAGTCGACCGGCCATCGATCGATCTCGACTGAACCGTCCACATTGCCTTGACAACATAGATTCATCTCGTCGATGGGCGGCCGGTCGACTATGTGTGGACAAACCGTAATAAAGTAGCGGTGAAATAAGGTTTAAATAGCTGATAGGCCAACTTGTAATAATATCTTGGTTGAAACTTCCAACGTCTATAATTTTTCACGGGATACCCAGCTCCCCACAAAAATTTACTGGGAACTACGGCGATGCCCTTCCCCATAGTATCTCTCGTCGATCAGACATACTACGACACAGACACAAGCATCTTCACTGGAAACTACGAGGAAGGACATGCTAATCAAGGAATATCTCTTGTCGATCAGACATACTACGACACAGACACAGCTGACACAGGCATCTTCACCGGGAAAGTGTTGCAAGATGTAGCACACCGTGGAGACAACTGACTCCTCATGTTCCGGTGTAGTGAAGCATATAATCATCGGGACAAGTGACACAGTCTGACACACGCTCAGACTGGCGTGACAATAATGAGTTGTGGCACAGTTTCTTACTCGGAGACACACATCTGCTGAGATGAGAAAATATAAACAACTGAGAAAATAACGAACATTCTGGAATGTTAGACTTCCATCGTAGTCATTTGACTAAAAATCGATGTTCTATAAGTGGGGCAGTGACGATTTGGTTTGGCTCGTAAAACTTGTCAAGTGATGGAGAAAATGTCTCAGGAATATTTATTGTCAGAAGAGTTAGTGAAGTAGAGGTATCTAGCTCATGCCATCTGATGAAGGACATTCTACATGAAAATAATTATTTATCTATTCAGGATAAAATCAGGATAAAATAAAGCAATTACCTATTTAATTTCAGACCCTAATGTGTTTATCTTATTTGGATTTTTGATGGATTCCTAATAATAATTAATACCTATTTAATTTCAGACCCTAATTCGTGGATCAGGCAAGCTGGTTCTACTGGACAAACTACTGGTCAGACTTCGAGAGACAGGCCATCGGGTGTTGATATTCTCTCAGATGGTTCGCATGTTGGACATCTTGGCTGAATATCTACAACTGAGGCATTTCACCTTCCAGAGACTGGACGGTAGCATCAAGGTAAATGTTGTTTTGTTTCTTTGCTGAAAAAGAGTGATAGTTATACTGGAACGAAGGGAATTATTGTTAATTAGATTCATATTGGACCCTAGAGAGAATAACAAATAACCCTAGTCAAATATAAAATAAGGTGAGCAATTTTAGGTATACTACTCAAATAGGACTCAAGTGTTTTACTCCGTGGCCGAGTGGGTATCACACTAGGCTTGCACTCCGGAGGTCCCGGGTTCGATTCCCGGGTCGAAGTTTTTACGTTCAATAATCTTTTTACACTGGTAATGTCGCCACTGGTCGCTACTCGATTAAAGTAGCTGAATTGTCTTCACGAGGCTGAGTGCACCCCCAACTCCAAACGCAGTGTCGAAAAAACTCTGACCCCGCCGGGAATCGAATCTGGGACCTCTAGCGTGCAAGCCTAGTGTGAAACCCACTCGGCCACGGAGGTTTGCTTACCTGTTCTTATTTTTTCCCTTTTCCCTCTCACCCTCAGCCACAAAGAGGACGCGTACCAAAGCTCCCACGTGCAAACTGGGCGGAGTCACCGTCAATGCCAAATCCGTGGTGACCTGCGAGACGGAACTCGAACCCCTGGACTCTCTATTGCCAGCCTCGGCCGAGGACCGCGCCAAGTGGACACTGGACATGCGGGTGAAACCAGCCAACTTCGATGTAGACTGGGATGTGGCTGAAGACTCCAAACTACTACTAGGTAAAGCCGTATTTTATTATCCACCTCTGTGGTACTTTCGCCATTTTCCAACTTCAACACCCTGGCTGCCAAAGCATATTCCATGGTGAATTTTTCGTCAAAAAATAGCAAAATTTCACTCAGAGGCCCTCTTTCAGATAACCATTGAAAATCCAGAAGTGGCCTGTGGTAGCGTAGCAAGTGTGGACGTCCAAAGCGATATCTCTTTGGTGGAATCGAAAAAAGTAGCATAATAAAATACAGCTAAATTATGAGGAGACTACCAGATTGCCTGTGCTTCACGGAAAATTGATAATAACTCGAGATCGGTTTAGATTTCCCCTCTTATTTACACATCATCTAGCCAGAACATATTGGCACATCTCTGGTGTTGTGAATTTCGAGCATTCTGGCTTGAAGAAAATCAAGTCTGCTTACCTAAAGCTCCACAGGCACGGATTTATGATTTTTTTTTTTATATATATAGCAACTGCTTTTGCTCGACATTTCGGTTAGGAAGCATTTGCGGGCATATGTTCATAGAGTAGAAAAGTTATATCAACCTTCTGGATCTATGGTTTAAACTCAAAAAATCCGACCACCCTAATGGTAAAGATGAAATACCTCGGCTCGGATTGAACCTCCAATTTACCTGGCTCTGTACTAACCAAAGTTTCATTCTGCAGGAATTTACCAGTACGGACTGGGCTCGTGGGAGGCAATCAAGATGGACCCCAGTCTGGGAATATCGGACAAGATCCTATCCAATGAAGATAAGAAACCACAGGCAAAACATTTGCAGCTCCGGGCAGAGTATTTGCTGAGGATATTGAAGAAGAAACTGGCAGCAGCTGCTAAACCTGTAAGTAGTGTTTTATTATTATTATTTTTTTTATTTTATTTGTATTTATTAAAGTGTTCTAACATTGAATTAGAATGTTATTTTCACTAGTAGTGTTTTAGCTTTTGCTTCCCATTAGACGCGGGTAGAAGGGGTTATCAGAGGAATATGTAAATAACCGTGACAGGTGGAAGCTGCTATCAAAAAACGTCGACCCCACCTGAGTGGGAAAAGGCTAGGAAGAAGAAGAGACGCGGTTGGTCTAGCGGTAACCCGCTTGCTTGCCATGCAGAAGGCACCGTTCGATACCCTCCATCGACAAAAAAAAAAAAAGGAACTTGTAATTCAATTGCAAATATTTCATCGGGTTACTTTCTCGTACTCTTGTGTATACCCAGCAATGTCTCTTCTTGCTGTTCTGATGAGGGATATTCTGCGACACAGACCACACGAGTCTATTGTTGCAGCTGTTTCATTATTTGCTACGAAATGAAAACGGAGATGAAACACTCATCTTTAAACTACATAATATAGGAAAGGAAGGAAGAGGAAGGGAATTTTTAACTGTGTTAAGCACACTTAAATGATTCGTTCCCCAATTATATTACCTACATTTGGATAAATTTTATGACTTGACTTGGACTCGAACCACCAACCTCCAGATCCCACGCGTTACCTACTGCACCACTTTAAGCTACCTAATATATCCATAACAATACTCGTATGATTAGACGTGTCTTCTTCTCTTTCTCAGGCGAAAACCCGTAAGAAGCGAGCAGCAAAAGAGTCGAAGTCTGCCCTGACCAAGGAAATAATCGAGGATGATAACAGCTCAGGAAACGAAGAAGGAGGCGAGAAGAAAGATGCGGATGATAAGAAAAAGAAAGGACCTGCTATGAAGAAGAAAAAGAAACAGGAGGGCCCCATGCATTTCACGGCTAACAGCGAACCGCGGGCCTTGGATGTACTGGGAGACTTGGACCCCTCCGTGTTTAATGAGGTGAGTCAGAGTTTGAGAACCCCTGGACGTAAATTAATACACCCAGTATATTTATTATTACATATTAGGTAGGTTTATTATTACCTTCCTATGTCAGTTTGGTTGTGCTTTTTTTATGTCTAATAGAGGGAACTGTGACAATGGAGGTCTTACGTCTCGAAATCGAAGAGAGAAAAAGGATAAGATAGGAGAAAATCAGCCGTTCCGAGAACGAACTTTATCTGTTTAAGATAAAGTCTTCTTCGGGCGGGAATCGAACCCGCAACCTAGCGTATACAAGGCAGGCTACCTTTCAAGGTATGTCACAAATGGGACTAGCATAAAATCCATGTAAATATTTTGTAACTACTAGTAAATAGTTATACATTGAGTGCTCGAATGTTATCAAATAGTTTCATTATATTACCTTTTGTTATGAGCTTTAAATAAATTGACTGGAGATCAATAGGTAGATAAAAATGAATTTAAAAAGAGGACTTGCATTTTATCAAAGTCAAATTATTATTTTCTCAAGTTTTTAATTTTTCACAGACAATGTCACAAAGCTGGCAGAGCATATTTTTGGGGCGGTAGTGAGTATACTCAGAAAAGATTATTATGCTCTATTCGATTCTAGATTTTACGCTCTATTCGGTTCGCTTTGTTTTTGTCCACAGTGTAAAGAGAAAATGCGACCCGTAAAGAAAGCCCTGAGAGCTCTAGACTCACCCGATATCTCACTCAATGCTGAAGATCAACTCACTCACACCCTTCAGTGTTTGCTTCAAATAGGTAAGCCTAGAATAAGTCGAGCATTCCCAAGGGAAGAGAGGAGGTAAAGGTAACCGCCTTGATGAAAAAAAAGAAAGAAATCAAATCATTAATAATTTGTGTTGAAACAATAGCTTCAATAACAATAGTGTGAATCACAGTATTACCAATGCTGAAGATCAACTCACTCACACCCTTCAGTGTTTGCTTCAAATAGGTAAGCCTAGAATAAGTCGAGCATTCCCAAGGGAAGAGGTAACCGCCTTGACGAAAAAACGGATGATAAGAAAAAGAAAGGACCTGCTATGAAGAAGAAAAAGAAACAGGAGGGCCCCATGCATTTCACGGCTAACAGCGAACCGCGAGCCTTGGATGTACTGGGAGACTTGGACCCCTCCGTGTTTAATGAGGTGAGTGAGTGTTTGAGAACCCCTGGACGTAAATTAATACACCCAGTATTTTTATTATTACATATTAGGTAGGTTTATTATGACCTACCTATGTTGGTTTGGTTGTTTTTTTTTTATGTCTAACCGAGGAAACTGTGAAAAATGGAGATCTTACGTCTCGAAATCGAAGAGAGAAAAAGGATAAGATAGGAGAAAATCAGCCGTTCCGAGAACGAACTTTAAGATAAGAGAAAATCAGCCGTTCCAAGAACCCGGGCGGGAATCGAACCCGCAACCTAGCGTATACAAGGCAGGCTACCTTTCAAGGTATGTCACAAGGCTGGCAGAGCATATTTTTGGGGCGGTAGTGAGTATACTCAGAAAAGATTATTATGCTCTATTCGATTCTAGATTTTACGCTCTATTCGGTTCGCTTTGTTTTTGTCCACAGTGTAAAGAGAAAATGCGACCCGTAAAGAAAGCCCTGAGAGCTCTAGACTCACCCGATATCTCACTCAATGCTGAAGATCAACTCACTCACACCCTTCAGTGTTTGCTTCAAATAGGTAAGCCTAGAATAAGTCGAGCATTCCCAAGGGAAGAGAGGAGGTAAAGGTAACCGCCTTGATGAAAAAAAAGAAAGAAATCAAATCATTAATAATTTGTGTTGAAACAATAGCTTCAATAACAATAGTGTGAATCACAGTATTACAAGTCTACAATTTACTCAATCATCATATTTATCATCGCTCGTTTCTTTGATTAATGCCGCCACTGGTCGCTACTCGATTAAAGTAGCTACTCAATTGTCCTCGCGAGACTGAGTGCACTCCGAACTCCAAGCACAGGGCCGAAAAAACTTGGACCCCGCCGGGAATCGAACCCGGGAGCAAGCCTAGTGGAGCAATACCCACTCGGCCACGGAGCGGAGAATGTTCAACAAGGTATATTCTATTCTATTAACTATGTAGCAGTCCTTGCTAGATAGCAGAACACCTACTAAAGTGTTATTTGGTTTTGTTTAACAGGTGAACAAATCAACAAGACACTGGCCCTTTACAAGGATCCTGCCAAGATGAATGAGTGGCGGAGTAACCTGTGGTATTTCGTGTCCAAATTTACCGAGTATGATGCCAAGAAACTGTACAAACTATACAAGCATGCCATCAAGCGAGGTGCCAAGGATAAAGCTGCCACTGAGGTGAGTCTAACTAGTCAAGCTAGCTGATAGTTTCACAGGGTTCTCTCTGCCTGAAAAGAACAAGCACAAGTCCTCACGAAGGTTGACTGCGGTTCAGGACGGCCCAATTAAACATGGCTAGAGAACAAGAGAACATCAACCATCACCCTGGTGTATGGCTGATAGAAGAGATATTTTCTCTATTTTGTCATCACCTTTCGGCTATAGCTAAAGTCGCTACAATAACAACTAAGATGAGTTAATTCTCCCTTATTTGAAGGGGGGAGGACAGGATTAAAGAAAGCCAGCCATTCCGAGAACGAACCATACCTGTTTAGGATAAAGCCCGCCCCGGCGGAAATCGAACCCGCAACCTGGTACTTACAAGACAGGCGCGCTACCCTCCAAGGGAACTAGGCCACCTTGACGACTTTTGGTGAACTCTTTTTAAATGGCAAATTCAAATTTAATTTGTGACCTTGGCAAATCAAATTTTCGTCATTTTTGACTTCAGAATGGGATTTTTCCCATTTTGTGTAGGACTTTGCCTACCGATCTAAATGTTTACCCTTAATACATTTTGTTCTATTCCAGCCCTCCTCTAAGTCAACCACACCGTCTACAACGCCCGTGAAGAAGGAAAAGAAAGACAAAGAACACAAGCACCATCACAAGGACAAAGATAAAGACAAGCCGAAAGAGAAGGAGGGCAAGGAGAAGCACAGTAGAGACAAGACCAAAGAGAAGGAAGAAAAGAAAGAGAAGAAGAAGAAGAGAAAACACGAGGAGGAGGAAGAGGGAGAATCGGGAGAGAAGAAGCACAAGAGAGACAAGAGTGGTAAAGAGGAGTCGAGTAAGAAACCAAAGTAAGTGAATAATTTGATTTTAAACTTAGGTTGCAGGGCGAATGACCACGCCAGTAGCTAGCTGTTAAAGCCCTCAATAAAAAAAAAAAAAAAATAAAATAAAAAAAATAAACCTTAGGTTAAGTTAAACTCATTGGATTAACCCTGTTTGGTTGACTTTGGATTTTTGCGTAAACGACCTGTACTATTTCGTAGCTCTCAAAATGAGGGTGTGATCTTCGTGGTTGAGTATCACACTAGGTCCCGGGTTCAATTCCCAGAAAGGTCGAAGTTTTTTATTAACTTTCTTCAAAAAAACCCTCAACTTTCTTTAAAAAAAATTCCCGGTACCCTCATCCTTGTAAGGACGATTGAGTATCTTATATCTGTATTTTTCGCTCATTTTAGTAGGGTTTTATCTGTAAAATAGGCCTACTGAGGCAAAAAAAAAAAAAAAAAAAATAAAATAAAAAAAATAAACCTTAGGTTAAGTTAAACTCATTGGATTAACCCTGTTTGGTTGACTTTGGATTTTTGCGTAAACGACCTGTACTATTTCGTAGCTCTCAAAATGCTTAAAGGACGGGAGAAAATTTTGGATTTTAATATTTAAATTTTAGCCACTTTTGATTAATAATTAGCTGAAAGGATTACATGTCCTACCACGACAAGTCTATTCTGCCATCACCATTCGGCTACAGCTAAAGCCGCTACAACAACAGTCTACTACTGCCATTATACTGTTCTGGTGTTTATGATATTTGTCTCATGATCAGTGTTTCTAATATTTTGTCTCATGGTTCTAGTGTTTTCTAATAATATTAGTCTCATGATTCTGTTGTTTCGAATATTTTTGATCAGTGTTTCTAATATTTTGTCTCATGGTTCTAGTGTTTTCTAATAATATTAGTCTCATGATTCTGTTGTTTCGAATATTTTTTTCAGGTTAGAAGAAAACGCGGACGAAAGGAGAGAGAGGAAAGATTCGGACAGATGGGGAGGTGATAGGAGTGAGGAAGAGAGAAGTTCCAAGTACAATCGAAACTCGGTCAATAGTCAAAATTCCGATCCGAGAAATAGTTCGCGCAATTCTAACTGGAACCCTAGGTAAGTCAAAAATTAGGTAGGGAAATTTAGGAGGAAACTAATTGAACGAACGAAAGTGAGCCCTAAGTTTTGATATTTTCAATTTTTTCCTTTAGTTTTAACTGTTTCGCCATAATTCTCGAATGATTTGTAGGTACTAGGTACGATTATTCTGTTAAAATGTGAGAAAATGGTGCACCTTCTATGCCTGAGCTGGGTTTGAACCCACACCCTCCTGTATGTTTAAGGATGAACCTAATTTTCAACACCATGACAATGTTCTGAGTGTGTTAACCGATTAGTCTTTCTGAAAACATTGAAAAAATGCAGTTTTTTTTATCACGGGAGTTCGTGATGAAATTAAGTTGAGCTCGTGATGGAATTGAGTTCCGAGGAATTCGTTACCTCCGGGAATTGAAGTCTGTATTGGATCGTTTGGTCGCACTCCTTGAGAAGAAATGGTCTGGCAGTACGAAGTCTCGTAAAAACTACGCAATCTAATAGGCAATTAGGAAATAAAGAGGTCTCTTTTTTCTCATATAAACTGAACCTGTGAGACCCTCGGTGCGAGACAGGACAGCTGACTGACTTAACAGTCTTTGAAGAGTTCGAACTGGATTTCGAAAGGGAAAACTGGAATTGGAAATGTCGGAGGTGTTTATTGGATTTCCATCAATGGAGGTTTGTTTCACTGGTCTGAACTAATCCTCTTACCTAATGAGACCATAAAAGACGTTTAACTCGAGAGTTACTTTTACTAGTTAAGGCAATATAATGGATCTACACTGGTAATAAAATAGAGATAGGTACCAACCAACTCTATTTTTTCGCAATTATTTTAATACTTTTCCTATGCTCTTAGTATATGAAGTATACTACTAAAGGAAAGGTATGTTTTCCTCATATGGGACTAGCATAAAATCCATGTAAATATTTTGTAACTACTAGTAAATAGTTATACATTGAGTGCTCGAATGTTATCAAATAGTTTCACATTATTACCTTTTGTTATGAGCTTCAAATAAATTGACTGGAGATACTACGATAAAGTTTGATTTTCAATAGGTAGATAAAAATGAATTTAAAAAGAGGACTTGCATTTTATCAAAGTCAAATTATTATTTTCTCAAGTTTTTAATTTTTCACAGACAACCTGTATGTAGCTAAAATTTATCGCTAACAACTATGTACTAGAAAAATATTGGGATCGAGCCTCAAGTATTTTGTAATTATTATTTAATTTATTAACATGTTATAAAATCAGCTCGTACTCTCAAAATCTTTTGTACATAATCTTTTTCCTATGATAATTTCAATTTGTTACATTTATAAGTGATGTTTTGTATAGTTTTTAATTTATTAGTTGGAAAGAAGTTCTAGGCCCGATTAAATTTGCTGATTTTCCCCAAGTCAACTTTAAAGTGTTATCCGCTGGGCCTTAGATTCTTACAATGGCGAAATTTGTTTTAAATTATTAAAGTGTAATCTTTCAAGCAAGAAAACGTGGTGTTAGTCCATCATTTCACAGACAACCTGTATGTAGCTAAAATTTATCGCTAACAACTATGTACTAGAAAAATATTGGGATCGAGCCTCAAGTATTTTGTAAATATTATTTAATTTATTAACATGTTATAAAATCAGCTCGTACTCTCAAAATCTTTTGTACATAATCTTTTTCCTATGGTAATTTCAATTTGTTACATTTATAAGTGATGTTTTGTATAGTTTTTAATTTATTAGTTGGAAAGAAGTTCTAGGCCCAATTAAATTTGCTGATTTTCCCCAAGTCAACTTTAAAGTGTTATCCGCTGGGCCTTAGATTCTTAGAATGGCGAAATTTGTTTTAAATTATTAAAGTGTAATCTTTCAAGCAAGAAAACGTGGTGTTGTCCATCACTACATGCTTCCCCTTTGTATACTAAAATCTGTAATGAGCAACATGAGAAGGTCACTCCTCAATGCTTGCTCCGTAGTTATTGTGCTAGAAAGCACTTGTTAAGAGGCAGAAAAAGCCTGATTAGAGAAAAAAAATCTAGTGAATTCTAATTTGGCTAATCCGCATTTCTATTATATTTGTAGGATGAATCTTTCGAACCGAGTGAAATCATATTCATAAAACCATTCTAGGCACGTGTATACTGTTCTTAATTTAAAAATTGATCATGTAAAACTGTAATAAATCTGTTTTTCTTTCAAGCCCATGTTTTGTGATACAATGACATTTCTATTATATTTGTAGGATGAATCTTTCGAACCGAGTGAAATCATATTCATAAAACCATTCTAGGCACGTGTATACTGTTCTTATTTTAAAAATTGATCATGTAAAACTGTAATAAATCTGTTTTTCTTTCAAGCCCATGTTTTGTGATACAATGAAAAAACTTACATGTTTGTGTAGAATGATACTCTTAATATATGAAATCTATTTTATCAAAAAACTATTCTACCCTGTCTTGGCTATTTTTTTCTAGCATTTAAAATAGGACCGTGAAAAAGTGGTTTAAATTGACCTCCTTTATTTGCTAATTGTCTATTAGAATTGGTCTGGCGCTATGACATCTGGTAAAACTAGGACGATCTAATAGGCAATTAGGAAATAAGAGAGGTCTCTTTTTCCGTCTTGGGGGACCTGTTTGACCCCCTTTACTTCCTAATTGCCTATTAGAAATGGTCTGGCTCTGTGAAATCTCGTAAAGACTGGACGATCTAATAGGCAATTAGGAAATAAGAGAGGTCTCTTTTTCCGTCTTGGGGGACCTGTTTGACCCCCTTTACTTCCTAATTGCCTATTAGACATGGTCTGGCTCTGCGAAATCTCGTAAAGACTGGACGATCTAATAGGCAATTAGGAAATAAGAGAGGTCTCTTTTTCCGTCTTGAAAAAAAAAAAAAAAACAAAAGGGTTTCCCCTCTTGGTTTTTTTTTTTTTTTTTTTTTTTTTGTAGCCAAATCCAAATGTCAGCCTCTAGCAATCACCCTAGGCCTGATTGAAAGGCCGACCAGAAACGCCAACCCCATTTCAACACGGGAAAAAGATACCTAGGAAGAAGAATGATGGAAAATTGTACCTACATACCAGGCAATGTCCCAACTTTCCCCACAAACACCAAGAAAAGTGCGAAAAGAAAATACGTTAACTCAAACTATATCTACGGGTGTTAATAATACGAGACCGTCTGACTTAAGCCAAAACGGTTGGTCACAGACCTCACGGCTAGTCCTGCCAGCCAATAAGAACTTGAACCAGCCTTTCCCGTTGCTTCAGTACACTCTTTCTCACCGTTATATTTTTTGGATACTTCACTATCCGGGATATTTAATAACGGCAAGAAATAATGTTAATACATAGGATGTCCAATATAAACCTATCCAATAAATCGTCAGTACACACTTCTTGATGTGACCACTAAAGGCGTGTTTTCCTTTCGAGAAACTGACTACTGGAAAATATACCTTATGTTTCATCTTAAAACTATTTGAAAACGATACATTTACAAATCAGCTTCGATAAAATGACTTCCTAATTGCCTATTAGACATGGTCTGGCTCTGCGAAATCTCGTAAAGACTGGACGATCTAATAGGCAATTAGGAAATAAGAGAGGTCTCTTTTTCCGTCTTGGGGGACCTGTTTGACCCCCTTTACTTCCTAATTGCCTATTAGACATGGTCTGGCTCTGCGGAATCTCGTAAACACTGGACGATCTAATAGGCAATTAGGAAATAAGAGAGGTCTCTTTTTCCGTCTTGGGGGACCTGTTTGAACCCCTTTACTTCCTAATTGCCTATTAGACATGGTCTGGCTCTGCGAAATCTCGTAAAGACTGGACGATCTAATAGGCAATTAGGAAATAAGAGAGGTCTCTTTTTCCGTATTGGGGGACCTGTTTAACCCCCTTTACTTCCTAATTGCCTATTAGACATGGTCTGGCTCTGCGAAATCTCGTAAAGACTGGACGATCTAATAGGCAATTAGGAAATAAGAGAGGTCTCTTTTTCCGTCTTGGGGGACCTGTTTGACCCCCTTTACTTCCTAATTGCCTATTAGACATGGTCTGGCTCTGCGAAATCTCGTAAAAACTAGACAATCTAATAGGCCATCAGGAAATAAATAATTGCCTATTAGAAATGGTCTGGCTCTGCGAAATCTCGTAAAGACTGGACGATCTAATAGGCAATTAGGAAATAAGAGAGGTCTCTAAATACATTATTATGACTAATATTTGGTCTCCATATTGAATTTCAATCGCAGTCAATATTGCATTCTTGGAAATTGGACTTTTAGCGTTGATTAGGACCAAGATGACAAGACTTTTCCAAAGAAAAACACCGAAGACGTAAATGCTGGTTGTTAAATTTGATTTTATTTTATGAAAAAATATTTTGATCACAACACTTGTCCAGGGTCTGTAACTCGCAGTTGAAACAAATGTTAACTTCCGCACAAACACAAATTAATATTTTGAACATGTCCAACATTATTTTAATCAACATGAGACTTTGGAACCGCGGATTACTAAAATATAAACCTCAGAGACGGAATGCTTTCTCTGGAAAACCGTAAAATTACCTAATAATAACATAGCATAGGTATAATAAATACACATTCTCTGAAAATATATTTTGATATTTTTAACCTAGAGTATAAAGGTGTGTCCACACATAGTCGACCGGCCATCGATCGATGTCGACTGAAACATCCACACTGCCTTGACAACTTAGTTTTATCTCGTCGATCGACAAGACAGGCTCTCGACTATGTTTGTACACAGCTTCATAGGTACTATAGTTGTGTTCAATTCTGCTTAGTACGGGATTATTATGGTTAAGTATAGTTTAGTCTGAGGTAACACTTGAGAAGTAATTCCTCAAGCTATGTAAAGCCTGCTACACACGCTACGACCTGATCGTAAGAAAAATCGCGTGTACCAAGCTTAAAGTATTGCTTCATTTTACATTAACCCCCGGGGCCACAAAGTGGATTTAAACTCCGTATAAGTTTAACTCTCGGATTAAGGAATCTGGTTGATTTCCTAAAGTCCCAAAAAAAATCAGCCCATCAGATTGCTTAATCCGAGAGTTAATCTTAAACGAAGTTTAAACTCACTCTGTGGCTCCGGACCTAAGGAGTTAAAATTATTTACATACTAAGTATAAGTATTCCCACCTCCTAGGAATAGAAAAGGCTGGGCCTACACCTTCATGTTGAAGATTTCTTTAGCCTCTGAGAATGTCCGAAGACTGTTTGGGTGTGATCTCCGACCAAGGTCCAAAGGTCAACGAAGCCTTTAACATAAACCTGTAGACGTGGGGGTAAGATGGCAAAGCCATGGAGTATCGAGTTACTAGTTAATGTATTTTCCTTTCGCAATTCTCATGGTGGGAAATGGTCTGGCTGGGAGACTTTAAACAGGGAGGATACCAGAGTTAGATATTAAAGAGTTATAATATTTCAAACTGGTGTGATAAGACAGATGCTGAAAATGTTAGAAAAGTGATATTAATATTTACCTACCTACCTACCTACCTAGGTAAAAAAAAGTTTAGTTTCATTTTGGGCATTATCCTAACAGTAAGTAATAAAATACTCCACCTCTAGTCAAATTCTGGGTCTAATACCTTGTCCCATCTTCGGAGAACTTCTATTGCAGTAAGATACTATTGAACCCATCTTACCATTACTATGTTTTTGTCGATTAATTGTGCGATAGATTAATGATTATTTAGGTAAATAAATAAGCAAGTATAATTGATGAAAAAGTTTCCTTGCTACTAATGCATAGACAGGTTTATTAAATTCTAGTGTAAGCATAATAACCAGTTGTGAAGAAAAAAAAGTGTAGGGTAAGCATAAAACATTACCATTTTAGGATTTAGCCTTCAATCAACCCACTCCTAGTATCATGCATAGCAAACTTAATATTGATTCCTAGGTAAGTATTGTAAATTTCCCAAATGTATTCCATTCTGTCAATCCCAGTAATATTATTTGCATAATCATTTGTTAGTCTTAGAATTTAGAATTGATCATTTCAAGATTAACTCTTTGATAAAGACTTGGAAAACACTTTGGTCACAGCTCTGTTACCGGGAAGCTTTGTACAAAACGGGTATTACATCATCAGATTAAAGCAAGGAGCTTGAGATGATTATCACTTGAACACTATAATAATATACACAGTAGCACAAGAAAGGAGGAAAAAATATTACATAACACAGAGTGAAATGAAAAGATTAATGAAGGCCTTGCTTGCAAAGTTTTTTTCACTTTTTAGAAAATTTCAAAATTTAAAAAAATTCAGAATTTCAAATGATAGCGAAATCGAAATTCGATTGCGATATATCGCTCAGAGGTATCGAAAATTTCGTGCGCGTTAAAAAATCGATTTTTGAGAGAAAGGTCCGTTCACATCTATTCGTTACGTTAAAAATATAAATTTCTCAACAAATGGATAATAATGTATTCTAGCTTTCTAAACAGAATCATTTTTAGAGGTCAGTGTAATTAATTAAAATAATTGAAATTTGCTTTATTTTTAATTAATACTATCCTATTTTCTTTTTTTTTAGGAATTTAGCTAAAAACCGGATGGGCGGGAAGCGGAAAACTGGCTTCATTTTTTCACGCGCATGCCCCACAATGTTCTAGACTCCTTGGGCGACCTTGAATGGAATTCGAATGAATGAGGGGTCATTGACCTTGGTGTATTGCGTGTTGCATATCTTCAAATCTTCATGCTACTTCGTCTTCTGATATTCATTCTGATCAGACTTGATTATGGAGTGGGCACTCATTTTGACAATACCAATTATTTAGAAGCACAACCAAGATGGACTAAAGAATAGCTGACCAAAGATGCAAGAGTCTAAGGATCAAGCCCTTAAACTGATTTTGTGTAGTTGAGAACAGATGAGGGGAAAAAAATTTAAAGGTCTTAAAAATAGGTACCTACTTATCTATTTCAGCACCACTGCAAAAATATCAGAAACAATAATAAGAACACACGCAATAGACGCTTGAAAACATAGAACTCTACATCCTATGCAATTTGCTGAAGCAAAACCAAAGATAGTTGATATGAGTAGGAGTTAACTTGTTGAAGAGATTTAAAATGGACAAAAATTACGAACCTAAATGAGAATATCCTGGGAATTCGCCTTATAATTGCCAATTTGAATTATATTAATTAATTACGAGTTGAACACAAACAATCCGTTATCAGCTTTAAAACACTTGATTCAAATTTATCTGATAGGTAAATAAAGTGATGGTGATAAGAAAATCGCAATTTTTTTTTCAGACAGAAACACCGATAGCGTATAGGTTTTATTAGGTTTGTTTACAGTATCGAAATACGATACGATTTTCGATATGTGAAAACCGATCGAAGTAAAGTTCGATACCTATCGATATACCGCACGAAATTTTCGTGCGCGTTAATTTTCCGGCGAAAATGCGAAATGATGTTGATGGTAGGTATAAGTACCTACTTCACAAAATGAAGAGGAAAGGGTAAAAAGAGTAAAAAAAGGGTGAAAGGGACGAAGCAAGGAGAGGGGTAACCTATGAAGATAAGTGGTAAACTGGCGCATTACAGTATTGTTTATTTTTTCAACAGTGATAATTTCATTTGAAAATCCCCCCCATATTATTTCTGTCAGCGAAAATTTCCAAAGAGCACGCAACATAGCATGCTTTGCAAAGACAAAAAACCTGTGCCATGAATGAAACAAATTTGATGGGAGACGAAACAAGAGACGAAACAACGAACAGCTTCGGAGGGTGAAATTCGTCATTGGGGAGGGAAAGTGTCAAATTTGTGAATTTTTTTTCTATTTTCAGAAGTGAAGACAAAAAAAATGCCAAAATATTAATTTAAATTGATCAACGCCAGCAGAATTACCAACTACCTATGTATGTATTTGTAATACTCCATAGATAAATAAGTCAGGAGGTACCCTTACAGCTCTGCTGCTTTTATGTGGATCTCATCAGGCACCTACATATTTTCCGATTATCTCGAAATGACAGAGTTCATGAGAACTAAAGTAAGGCTAAAGTGCCTGCTAAGGAGCTGAAAAAGGTAGAGCGAATGCCTTGTAAGCGCTAGGGCGCAGCTTCGATTCCCATCCGACGCGAATTTTATCCTAAACACAACAGGTTCGTTCTCGGAATGGCTAGCTTTCTCCTATCCTGTCTTTCTTCTCTCTTCTCTTTCGGGACGATAATACCTTGGCAGGTACAGCTCCCTCTATCAAACCTCTAGAAAAAAAGCTGAAAGAGGACTAAGGATTGAAATTTTCGAAATTTCAAATAGGTAATGAGTGTTTCACGACATAGGAAAAAATACTCCGTCACGAAGCATAAACAATTAACAGTTCTAACTCTGATTTACTAAATTCCTGCAACATTTTATTCTGCCTGAGAAACAATAGCTGGGTACCTAGCAGGTAGCTCTCTACACTCATGTAGTGATTTAAAGGACAAATGTTTTTTTTTTTTTTAAAAAAAAAAAAACATATATACATATTGTTACAATCCTACAATCATATTGTTACAATCCTAAAAAAAAACTTTCAATATTTATTTTACTACTAACATGGGCTTTTCTTCCTGGGAACGATTAAAGTTGTTTAAAACTCAAAGGGTGATTCCGGGTACAAAGAATATTGGTATCGAACATCCAGTTGTAACACACATTTAAAACATTGAAATTAATCTCATGCAACACATGACATAAACATTAAACATATACGGTACCCAAAAGGACGCAGGGGTTAAGAAGAAGGGAGACACGGGCTATTTCTTGGCTTTGGATGCTGCAGGTTTTCGTTCATTCCGTTTGTTGATAAACTCCATCATGGCTGGAGTAGGTATGTGCAAGCCTATAAAGCTTTATCAGATTACCTGCCTTTACATGAACAAACAAAATGTACCTATGTCTGAAATTGACGAGACTGACGAAAACTGTAGACTCTGTAGGGAAAGGAAAAATAATGTCCTCACATTTCAATGGGTGTATTTTAATGGTACCTACGAGAACTACATAGGGAAAAGAGTGGAGAGGATGGAAGTGAGGGGGAGAAAAAGGCGAGGGAGGCCGAAGAAAAGGTGGAAGGATTTAACAGGGCATGAGGTACAACATAGGGCTGCCTGGAAGGGACTGACAAGAAACGCCGACCCTATCTATATAAGCAGGAAAAGGCTAGGAAAAAGAAGAATTTAACGGTACCTATCATATCTGTACATCCATATTTCACCAAAAAGGTGAGGGAAAAAAACACCCTTCCTTCCATTGACTTACTTAGGGGCAAGAAAGAGTATCCTGTCTTCCTTCTCTCTTCGATTTCGGGACGATAAGACCATAGCAGTTACAGTTCCCTCTGTTAAACCTCTTCAAAAAAAAAAAGAAGACTGATTGTGGGTTTCACCAACCTTCTTTTTAGCCACTGTTAGCTGAACAGCCCTGTTTAGCCTGTACAAATCACATGGAACTTAACAGGCCCTCGATGGGCTGAAAAAATATTGATGAAATCCATCCTGATTCCAAGAAAATCTAGTTTGAAATTTCACACTGCCCATAGCAGAACATTCCCAAAGATTCAGAGCATGCGACTTGCCTGGACAACAGATTCAAAATCAACATTGGGAATGGTGGAAAATATCAACGCAGGGCTGAATGAGCAAAGCTATAAGGGCTACACTTTAAAAACTAATTGGATTAAGCAAATCTCATTAACTGATGGGTATTGGCTTTTTTTTTCAAGGTTTGATAAAGTGAACTGTAATTGCTAAGGTCTTACAGTCCTGAAATCGAAGAGATAAAGAAGACAGGATAGGAGAAAGCCAGCCGTTCCGAGAACGAACATTATCCCATCAGGATAAAATTCCCGAGCGGGAATCAAACTTGCGGCCTAGCGCTTACAAAGCAAACACACTTAAAATCAACCAAACGAGTTGTTTAATCCAATAAGTTTAATTGAATCGTCCCCAAGAAGAAGGGCTTACTGGGCCTATGTTATATTTACTACTTTCGGGAAAATGGCCTAATGCTGGTTGTTAAATTTGATTTTATTTTATGAAAAAATATTTTGATCACAACACTTGTCCAGGGTCTGTAACTCGCAGTTGAAACAAAAATGTTAACTTCCGCACAAACACAAATTAATATTTTGAACATGTCACATTTAATCAACATGAGACTTTGGAACCGCGGATTACTAAAATATAAACCTCAGAGACGAAATGCTTTCTCTGGAAAACCGTAAAATTACCTAATAATAACATAGGTATAATAAATACACATTCTCAGGAAATAAATCATATTTTGATATTTTTAACCTACGATTTCAGATATAGTGGTGGATACGATGGGTACAATAGCAGCAGAAGCAGTGGAGGTGCAGGCAGTAGTGGATATACGAGAGATCGAGATAGGGGAGAGAGACATAGCCGATATGATGATAAAAGGTGAGAAGTCTTACTAGAATGATTAGAATACCAAGTCATAAAAGATCTAAAGGTGTGTCTACACATAGTCGACCGGCCATCGATCGACCTCGACTGAACCGTCCACACTGCCTTGACAACATAGATTCGGCCGCCGGTCGACTATGTGTGGCTGTGGACAAACCGTAATGAAATAGCGGTGAAATAGGGTTTAAATAGCTGATAGGCCAACTTGTAATAATATCTTGGTAACTTTCAACGTCTATAATTTTTCACGGAATACCCAGCTCCCCACAAAACTCTTAGTTAAGCTAGGAAGTATGTATTGTTATCAAAAGCTCCAAGCTCCATTGACGAACATCAACATAGATAAATGGTATTTTATTTTTTACCAGACTTTAATGCACCGTCACGCTATACAATTTATGTTAAATCATCCTCTGTTCTCCCCCCCCTCTAGATCTCGTTACCATCCCGCGGGCCCCGCAGCCTACCCACCTGGCCACTACGGTGCCCCCCCGCCCCCCGGGGCCCTCTACTACCCCCCTGCCGGCCCCATGGACCCTCACCTCGCAGGGCCCTGGGACCGGTACCCTCCTGCTGTGATAGGGGCCCCACCGCCTGCCGGCTACGATTGGCGGCCCAAGGAACGTGACTATAGGCGAGACTACGATAGACGGCCCGCCACCAGTAATTCGTAGCCGTAAGACTGAGGACTATTTGGCGGCTGATATCCCCATTTTGTCTCAGGTGTTTTTTTTTATCACGGGAGTTCGTGATGAAATTAAGTTGAGCTCGTGATGGAATTGAGTTCCGAGGAATTCGTTACCTCCGGGAATTGAGGTCTGTATTGGATCGTTTGGTCGCACTCCTTGAGAAGTAATGGTCTGGCAGTACGAAGTCTCGTAAAAACTACGCAATCTAATAGGCAATTAGGACATAAAGAGGTCTCTTTTTTCTCATGTAAACTGAACACAGGACAGCTGACTGACTTAACAGTCTTTAAAGAGTTCGAACTGGATTTCGAAAGGGAAAACTGGAATTGGAAATGTCGGAGGTGCTTTTTGAATTTCCATCAATGGAGGTTTGTTTCACTGGTCTGAACTAATCCTCTTACCTAATGAGACCATAAAAGACGTTTAACTCGAGAGTTACTTTTACTATTTAAGGCAATATAATGGATCTACACTGGTAATAAAATAGAGATGGGTACCAACCAACTCTATTTTTTCGCAATTATTTTAATACTTTTCCTATGCTCTTGGTATGTGAAGTATACTACTAAAGGAAAGGTATGTTTTCCCCCCACCAGAGACTTAGGTGTGGGGGCAAACAGCCCGAAAGGATGGGTTGAGTTTATACGAATCTACGAATGATGGGGGGAAAATTCTGTTTTCTTTCCTAATGTAGAACCTGATTTTTGACCCCAAGTTTTGGATAATTTTCGACTGTACATTGACTAGCTTATAAAACAAACTTGTTGAAAGGAGACATAAAATCTTATCGTCCCGAAATCGAAGAAACAAGAAGGACAGGATAGAACGCCAGAAGTTCCGAGAACGAACCTTATGTGTTTAGGATAAAGTCCGCCCTGTACGGGAATCGAACCCGCGACCTAGCGCTTACCTATCACCAATGCCAGCCACTCACGTTCAGACATTCTAGCGTCTGAGCGTAAGGAGTCGGTTGTCGGTATTACAGGACAGGTACGCTACCCTTCAAGCTAACTCGGCTGGCTGACTTGAAGTTTTTTTTTTTTGGGAAAGGAAAGGTGTCCAGGTGTGCACACACATAGTCGACGGCCGGCCGACTATGTGTGGATACATCTTTCGAATTTTTTAATCCTAGAGATGTAGAACCTGATTTTTGACCCCAAGTTTTGGATAATTTTCGACTGTACATTGACTAGCTTATAAAACAAACTTGTTAAAAGGCGACATAAAATCTTATCGTCCCAAAATCGAAGATACAAGAGGGACAGGATAGAACGCCAGACGTTCCGAGAACGAACCTTATGTGTTTAGGATAAAGTCCGCCCTGTACGGGAATCGAACCCGCTACCTATCACCAATGCCAGCTACTCACGTTCAGACATTCTAGCGTCTGAGCGTAAGGAGTCGGTATTATACAGGACAGGTACGCTACACTTCAAGCTAACTCGGCTGGCTGACTTGAAGTTTTTTTTTTAGGAAAGGAAAGGTGTCCAGGTGTGCACACTGCACACACATAGTCGACGGCCGGCCGACTATGTGTGGATACATCTTTCGAATTTTCAATCCTAGAGAGGTTTACACCTGACTCGCTGCACTTCTGTTGAGTTGGTTGTCCAGATACGCCAGCTGTCGTAGGAATCCATAGTTGGGTCTGACATCTCGACTTTGTCTCAACAGCCTCAGGGCTTCGGTGAGTCGGAATTTCTTCTTCAAGATGAGGTAGGCCAGAATACACGTGCTCGAACGAGAAATGCCCATGAGACAATGCACTAACACTTTACCTGCAACATAATAAGAACAACAAGGAAACGCCATTAAAGTAAAATGATAAATACAGGGGGGGGAATGGCATTAGATTTGAGTCAGAAATAGAGAAATAGAGTCGTACGAACATCATATAAATAATAAAATATGGTTATATTCACAGTTATTTTTCTTCTTCAAGATGAGGTAGGCCAGAATACACGTGCTCGAACGAGAAATGCCCATGAGACAATGCACTAACACTTTACCTGCAACACAATAAGAACAACAAGGAAACGCCATTAAAGTAACATGATAAATACAGGGGGGGAATGGCATTAGATTTGAGTATAAGAGAGCAAGACAATGGAAAATATGTCCGGTAACAAGAGCTCAGAAATAGAGTCGTACGAACATCATATAAATAATAAAATATGGTTATATTCACAGTTATTGTAGGTATGTAAAATATGTATTATTAAACCTATTTACTTAAGTACCCATTTTAATATTGTTGTATTTTCAATCAGTTGCTTTAACACTCTTCTAGCAGGTACCTAACTTTAATATTTGGGCCTTTTCTCTATTTTATTTACCTATGAATTAGAGCTCAGCGAAATCTCGTAAAGACTGGACGATCTAATAGGCAATTAGGAAATAAGAGAGGTCTCTTTTTCCGTCTTGGGGGACCTGTTTAACCCATGGTCTGGCTCAGCGAAATCTCGTAAAAACTGGACGATCTAATAGGCAATTAGGAAATAAGAGAGGTCTCTTTTTCCGTCTTGTATTGTAGGTATGTAAAATATGTATTATTAAACCTATTTACTTAAGTACCCATTTTAATATTGTTGTATTTTCAATCAGTTGCTTTAAGTAACACTCTTCTAGCAGGTACCTAACTTTAATATTTGGGCCTTTTCTCTATTTTATTTACCTATGAATTCTATCGTTAGACGGTATCAAACTTGTAGTTGTCATAGACATCTTTCAGCATAGGATAGCACGCCATCTTGACTTTGAGTTTTGAACACAACAAGAATACACCGGATAGTTTCCTATGCAGAGAGTATATCTCTTCAGGAGGTGGACATAGTCTATGATTCAGAATAGTTGGTACCAACTCTGTAATGCGCTTGGTAGTGTCTTGACCACCAAAGTCAAACTCTCCAATCTTCTCACTGAATACCTCACTCAGGATCATAACCGTGTTTACATGAGCTTCCTCCATGATTTTAGATTCGTAACCAACTCTGTAATGCGCTTGGTAGTGTCTTGACCACCAAAGTCAAACTCTCCAATCTTCTCACTGAATACCTCACTCAGGATCATAACTGTGTTTACATGAGCTTCCTCCATGATTTTAGATTCGTAGCCAGTCAGGAATCCCATCTTCCTAGAGATAGTCAACACCTTGTCTTTATCTCCATCTGCTCCTGCCTTGATCACCTGGATATACTGATCCATGAATTCCTTGGAGTAGGCGCGTGTGGCACCAAAGTCAAGCAAGTAGAGATAGTCAACACCTTGTCTTTATCTCCATCTGCTCCTGCCTTGATCACCTGGATATACTGATCCATGAATTCCTTGGAGTAGGCTCGTGTGGCACCAAAGTCAAGCAAAATCAACTGCTTGGTGTCTTTGTTATAGAAGAAGTTGGACCAGTTGGGATCAGTCTGCATGTAGCGGAACTGAAACAGTTCTCTAAGACACAACTCCATGACAAGCTTACAGATGTGTTTCCTGGATTCATAATCCAAATCTACACATTGGTCTACTGGTACTCCTTCTATTAGTTCTGTAGTAAGGATCTGACCTGTACTAAGTTCATCTATGACAGTAGGTACAAAGTAATAAGGATAAGGTTCCACAAGCTCCAAAATCCGCCCCGGGCGGGAATCGAACCCGCGGCCTAGCGCTTACAAGGCAGACGCACTACCAACTAAGCTAACTAGGCTGGCAGGCCTTGCTTGCAAAGATTTTTTCACTTTTTAGAAAATTTAAAAAATCAGAATTTCAAATGATAAAGAAATCGAAAGATTGCGATATATCGCTCAGAGGTATCGAAAATTTCGTGCGCGTTAAAAATCGATTTCTGAGAGAAAGGTCCGTTCACATCTATTCGTTACGTTAAAAAAAAAATTCACAACAAATGGATAATAATAGATTCTTTCTTTCTATACCTACATAAGAATCATTTTTAGAGGGCAGTGTAATTCATTAAAATAATTGAAATTTGCTTTATTTTTTATTATTATTAATATTATCCTATTTTATTTTTTTAGGAATTTAGCTAAAAATCGGATGGGCGGGAAGCGGAAAACTGGCTTCATTTTTTCACGCGCATGTCCCACAATGTTCTAGACTCCTTGGGCGACCTTGTATGGAATGCGAATGAATGAGGGGTCATTGACCTTGGTGTATTGCGTGTTGCATACCTCCATGCTACTTCGTCTTCTGATATTTCATTGCTCAATATCCCCGGAACTAGCCAACCGATTTTGACCAAATTTTGTACGTAAAGTTTTTTTTTTTTTTTTTTTTTTACTTTACGTAGATATGTATGCCAAATTTTTTACGTAAATTTTTTTTTTTTTTTTTTTTTTACTTTACGTAGATATGTACTTTGTTTTATTTCTATTTTTATTTATTTATTTTTTCAGGACCCAAGGAAATTTCCAAGACTCCTTACTTTAGAAGAAGACTGCCTCATTACCAGTATTTAAACCTATTTCCAATTAATTTATTTGAATGTAACATGAATAATTGAATATGCATTTTACACAATATTATTAATTAGTGCATTTTCAGACAACGCAAGACGTAGATTAGATCTAGGCACCACTTATCTCATGACTCAAATCTCTGAACATATGTGACATACCTATGTATACTGTATAAGGTACGAGTATATTACCTACTCAATGACTCATTATCATAGTAGATAACTCCAACTAAAACGTAGTAAATATACCGCAGTACAAGGTACCTACGCAGAAGAGAATGTTACTACGTTCGTAAATTTTTCATCATGAAGGTATGAAACGTTAAAGAGCACTGAAGAATTAGAATACTGGACCATTATTTTATTGGCACACGCCACATATTGATAATGTTACGATGATAATGTTACGACAAGGAAAATAAAATGCCTCAACATTAAAGAAGATCCTTGTTAATTATTTCTTTCTTCTTCTTGGTGTGTCATGTCCGTTGTCGAACGTTGACGACCATGTTCCTGATTCTTTGTCGATCTTCTGCCGCTCTAAATAATTCTTCGCTTGACATCTTGTACCATTCCTTCAAATTCCCCATCCATGATGTTCTCCTTCTTCCTCTCGATCTTCTTCCTGTTATCTTTCCTTGCAATATCAACTGCAATAATCCATATTTGTGTTCATTGCGCATAATATAATTTCTTTAAATGTCAAAAAAGCCAAAACTGTCATTTCTTTCCCTTCGCGATCGTTTGTTCCGTCCGCCAAACACGCTCAGCCCGTCTGACTTAACGTATCGACCTACGACCTGTCAGACAGGTCGAGGGACGTGTGTGGCGGAAAAATCTCGAGACCTAGGTCTGTCAGACGATCTGAGGGCGAGTGGCTGGCATTATACGTACGGCACAAAAGTGTTCTTTTGTTTCGCAGCTATTCTTGCTCCTTCAAGGGAGAAAAACAGACTAAAATGATAAAATAACGACAGAACAACGAACCCCGTTCGACAGTGCAATATAGCAATGGCGGAAGTGTGAGAAAGTAATGTAGAAACGTGTGAGAGGTGTGGAAAGGAATAAAATAATCTATATGGGAAAAGAGTGAAAAGGGTAAAAAGAGTAAAAAAGGGTGAAAGGGACGAAGCAAGGAGAGGGGTAACCTATGAAGATAAGTGGTAAACTGGCGCATTACTTCTGACTCGCTCAAAAGCTTTCTGTAGTTCAGGACTGATCACATTACTATCTTGAATACTAAGGATCTGTCCTATCTTCAGTGCTGCACCTCTTACTTTACATAAGGTATTGACAATTCTCTCTGCATTGGCGGGATTGATGAAGGCACTGTCTAGTGTTGTTCCAACAGACAGAGAACTGTCTCCAAAGCCCAAGGTTCTCCTGGTAACTTCTGCTATGGTTCCTACTCCAAGTCCTGCTGCTAAGCTACCAAATGAGACCATTCTGCCTAGCCTTGATGAAGGCACTTTCCTTTGTTTGGCAACTGGATTTAGCTGAGGCTTATTCTTGGCTTTAGGGATGGGTTTAGGTGCTCCAGGAGCTCTGGCAACATCTTCATCTACTACTGCAAAAGCATCTTTCTTCTTTGTCAACTCCATAGCTTTCTTGTAACCTAGTTTGCTTTTCTCTAGATTGGTCTTTGGATCAACTCCTTTCATAAAAGGTATTTGTTTGATTCTTTCTAAACTCTCTGAGTCTATTATGCTTGTATAGTTGATAGGTTTGGATTGTTCCTGAGTGGCTAGCTTTCTTGTAACCTAGTTTGCTTTTCTCTAGATTGGTCTTTGGATCAACTCCTTTCATAAAAGGTATTTGTTTGATTCTTTCTAAGCTCTCAGAGTCTATTATACTTGTATAGTTGATAGGTTTGGATTGTTCCTGAGAGGCAGTAGTAGTAGTAGCAGTAATAGGTGTTGAGGTTTGGACTTGAGGTATTGGAGTAGAATCTACTGGTTCAGAGTATTGGGAATCTTGCTCAAACTCAGAGACATCTCTCTCAGATCCTGCTTCTTTAAACACAAATGCTTTAACACCATCCAGCACCACACTTGATCTCTCTGCAGCTTCTTTCAACACATTTGCATTAAGTAGAGCACAAGGTGTAGTGGAAGTTGATTTCAAACTCTGATCTAAATTGCTTGCTAAAGATTTAAAGCTTGAATTTGTCCACTTTTGTTGAATCTCAAGAGTTTGATGTTTAATGCCTGCATTGGCTACAAGTTGTAATCCTTTAAGAACACCTTTCAAATCAGACACATAAGTTCCTGACATGGTTTGTTAGATTGAATTATGGAGGGATAAATATTTATTCAAGCACTGAGTTTGTTAGTTTAGTTCATTCAAGTTAGATATGAGAGTTAAAGAGTTATAATATTTCAAACTGATGTGATAAGACAGATGCTGAAAATGTTAGAAAAGTGATATTATTAATATTTACCTACCTACGTAAAAAAAAAAGCTTAGCAGTAAGTAATAAAATACTCCATCTCTAGCCAAATTCTGGGTCTAATACCTTGTTCCATCTTCAGAGAACTTCTATCACAGTAAGATCCTATTGAACCCATTCTACCATAACTATATTTTTGTCAATTAATTGTGCAATAGATTAATGATTATTTTGGTAAATAAATAAGCAGGGAAAGTGTAATTTTTGTTTTTTTTTTTTTTTTTTTTTTTTTTTCAGAAGTGAAGACAAAAAAATGCCAAAATATTAAATGATCAACGCCAGCAGAATTACCAACTACCTATGTATGTATTTGTAATACTCCATAGATAAATAAGTCAGGGGGTACCCTTACAGCTCTGCTACTTTTATGTGGATCTCATCAGGCACCTACATATATTTTCCGATTATCTCGAAATGACAGAGTTCATGAGAACTAAAGTAAGGCTAAAGTGCCTGGTAAGGAGCTGAAAAAGGTAGAGCGAATGCCTTGTAAGCGCTAGGCGGCGCCTTCGATTCCCATCCGACGCGGATTTTATCCGAAACACATCAGGTTAGTTCTCGGAATGGCTAGCTTTCTCCTATCCTGTCTTTCTTCTCTCTTCCCTTTCGGGACGATAATACCTTTGCAGTTACAGCTCCCTCTATCAAACCTCTAAAAAAAAAGAAAAAAAAAGCTGAAAGAGGACTAAGGGTTGAAATTTTCGAAATTTCAAATATAGGTAATGGGTGTTTCACAACATAAGAAAAAAGATTCCGTCACGAAGCATAAACAATTAACAGTTCTAACTCTGATTTACTAAATTCCTGCAACATTTTATTCTGCCTGAAAAACAATAGCTGGGTACCTAGCAGGTAGCTCTCTAGTGTGCTAGATATTCGAGTCGTGTCACATTAGGCATCATGCAAGCCTATAAAGCTTTATCAGATTACCTGCCTTTACATGAACAAACAAAATGTACCTATGTCTGAAATTGACGAGACTGACGAAAGCAGTAGACTCTGTAGGGAATGGAAAAATAATATCCTCACATTTCAATGGGTGTACTTTAATGGTACCTACGAGAACTACATAGGGAAAAGAGTGGAGAGAATGGAATTGAGGGGGAGAAAAAGGCGAGGGAGGCCGAAGAAAAGGTGGAAGAATTTAACAGGGCATGAGGTACACCATAGGGCTGCCTCGAAGAGACTGACAAGAAACGCCGACCCTATCTATATAAGCAGGAATTGGAAAAGGCTAGGAAAAAGAAGAATTTAATGGTAGGTACCTATCATATCTGTACATTGTACATCCATATTCCACCAAAAAAGTGAGGGAAAAAACACCCTTCCTCCCATTGACTTACTTAGGAGCAAGAAAGACAATTATTTCTTTTCAATTTTTCTACATAAATCAAGGAAGTCGTGGCACATGAACACTCAATTATTTATCAAGAAAAGGAAGAAAATTCAACAAATACTGCCATAAACTTCAAGTCAAATATCCTGCCATTTCGAAATCTCAAGAACTTTTTGCATGCTATGCAAAATAACCGGAGTGACTTGTACAAAACCTCCAAACTCTTCATGCACAAGTTTCACTTTTGAAACTTTTGTAAAGCTATGTAGATGTAGCCTCTATTTACCTCCTAAAAGGGATGCTCACAATCAATTACAGCAGTTCAAGTACTTCTTAACCCTTTTTTCATTCAAGTAATTGCACATCTTATGGTGGATTTCACCAATGACTTAATGAGAGATTTCACTAATGGGAGAATTTTTAATGAACCAAAAAGGAGTTTTTAATGATCCAAACAGGAATTTTTAAAAATCCTCTTTTTTGGATAATTAAAAAATCCCTTTTGAATTATTAAAAACTCCTTTTTGGATTATTGAACATTCTCCCATTAGTGAAATCTCTCATTAAGTCATTGGTGAAAATTCAACAAATAATGCCATTAACTTCAAGTCAAATATCCTGCCATTTCGAAATCTCAAGAACTTTTTGCATGCTATGCAAAATAACTGGAGTGACTTGTACAAAACCTCCAAACTCTTCATGCACAAGTTTCACTTTTGAAACTTTTGTGAAGCTATGAAGATGTAGCCTCTATTTACCTCCTAAAAGGGATGCTCACAATCAATTACAACAGTTCAAGTACTTCTTAACCCTTTTTTCATTCAAGTAATTGCACATCTTATGGTGGATTTCACCAATGATTTAATGAGAGATTTCACTAATGGGAGAATTTTTAATGAACCAAAAAGGCGTTTTTAATGATCCAAACAGGAATTTTTAAAAATCCTCCTTTTTGGATTATTAAAAACTCCTTTTTAGATGATTGGAAATTCTCCCATTAGTGAAATCTCTCATTAAGTCATTGGTGGAATCCACCATTAACATAAGAATGATGGGAACTTACCATTATTTTCCAGAGCATCCTCAATGAAGTCAGCCACATCTCTGAAATGACAGCTGATGTTAGCAATGGGCAGATCCAACAGCTCTAGGCCCAGAAATTTGATGCCCACATCTTTGTAGTAATCACTGGTTGTGTTCACCATCCCAAACTTTTTCCCCTTGGCAGCATTGATGACATGAGTAATACCAATCCTTTTCAGATACTCTTTGTTTTTGGCTGTTCCTCTGAAAAGAAATAAAAATGCATCAAAAATCATGGTTTTTTGGGATGATAAGACCATAGCAGTTACAGTTCCTTCTGTCAAACCTCTTAAAAAAAAACTATGAATGATAAATAGTTAAATATTATTTAAAAAATGTACTCTAACAAATACAATGAAAGGAAACCAATTTACCTCTATATCTTGAACATTACATTACACTAGGATTTGGTGACATTTTAAAATTACTAAACTAGGTATGGCTTGATTTGTTATTCAATGTTAGGGCCTGATTAGCACATGACTAATCCAGCCCACAAAACTGAAATCATTTTTAAATCCCTGGACCCTATTTGAATATTAAGGGTCCCAAAAGAGCTTTATACCTGAGTGATCTCTAGAGGTTTCTAAATTCACTGATACTTACCCATCACTGAGAAATATATTGGGATACACCTCATCACAGTCCAGGTCCATGTCATGTCTACAATCCCCTCCGTCATATCCCGGTAATGGTTTGGCTTGGGGTCTCACAGTGCTTATGATATCGTTCAACTGCTTCTCTAAGCCAGCAAGGATATCTTCATTCTGATCAGACTTGATTATGGAGTGGGCACTCATTTTGACAATACCAATTATTTAGAAGCACAACCAAGATGGACTAAAGAATGGTTGACCAAAGATGGAAAAGTCTAGGGATCAAGCCCTTAAACTGATTTTGTGTAGTTGAGAACAGATGAGGGGAAAAAAATTAAAGGTCTTAAAAATAGGTACCTACTTATCTATTTCAGCACCACTGCAAAAATATCAGAAACAATAATAAGAACACACGCAATAGACGCTAGAAAACATAGAACTCTACATCCTATGCAATTTGCTGAAGCAAAACCAAAGATACCTAGTTGATATGAGTAGGAGTTAACTTATTGAAGAGATTTAAAATGGACAAAAATTACGAACCTAAATGAGAATATCCTGGAAATTCGCCTTATAATTGCCAATTTGAATTATATTAATAAATTACGAGTTGAACACAAATAATCCGTTATCAGCTTTAAAACACTTGATTCAAATTTATCTGATAAATAAAGTGATAGTGATAAGAAAATCGCAATTTTTTTCAGACAGAAACACCGATAGCGTATAGGTTTTTTTAGGTTTGTTTACAGTATCGAAATACGATACGATTTTCGATATGTGAAAATCGATCGAAGTAAAGTTCGATACCTATCGATATACCGCACGAAATTTTCGTGCGCGTTAAAATTTCCGGCGAAATGAAAAGTTGCAAAAAGAGCGTTCCTCGAAATGTGGTTAGTGGTAGGGATAGGGACCTACTTCCCAAAATGGGGGGGGGGGGGGGAGGGGGGAAGAATGGATTCTTTTTCAATATAGAGGAGTTATCAATTTATAAAAAATGGGGGGGGGGGTGGTAAGAGGATTTTTCATTAGGGGTAATTTTTTGTCTGAATCAAGAGACGATAGGGATTCCATAGAGAGAAATAAAAGGAAATGAGCATAAAATCCAGATTTTTTTTTTTTTAATAATGAATCACAATCAATCTTGATTAAAAAAAAGTTTTAAAAATTGGCCATTTCTAGTAGGTACCTACGGTATGTCACCTTTTCCGGGGCGGATTTTATCCTGATGGGATAATGTTCGTTCTCGGAACGGCTGGCTTTCTCCTATCCTGTCTTCCTTCTCTCTTCGGTTTCAGGACGATAAGACTATAGCAGTTACAGTTCCCTGTCAAACCTCTCGAAAAAAAAGACTGACTGTGGGTTTCACCAACCTTCTTTTAAGCCACTGTTAGCTGAACAGCCCTGTTCAGCCTGTACAAATGTAACTGCTATGGTCTTATCGTCCCGAAATCGAAGAGATAAGGAAGGCAGGATAGGAGAAAGTCAGCCGTTCCGAGAACGAACATTGTCCGGTCAGGATAAAATCCGCCCTGGACAGGAATCAAACTTGCAGCCTAGCGCTTACAAAGCAAACACACCTAAAATCAACCAAACGAGTTGTTTAATCCAATAAGTTTAATTGAAAATTGAATCGTTCCCAAGAAGAAGGGCTTGATGGGCCTATGTTATATTTACTTTCGGGAAAATGGCCTAATGGTAAAAAATTCCGGCATTTGTAAACAACAACATATTTATTTTGTTTATATGTATATGGTTTTTTTTTTTTTTTTAACATTTATCCTTTAAATCACTGCATGAGTTATACAACGAAACCAGACCAAATCTGGTTTCGTGTCTGGGTGTATGTACTGGTGATAACAGTGATAAAGAGAACAAGAGAAGTGATAACAATGAATGGAAGCAGCATAGTATACTATCAGAATGTAGAGTCAAACAAGTGCTGCACCTAGCGGTGAGACAAGCAACTAGTTGTGTCTGGGTAAAAAAAAAACATGTAGCTATAGCGATCCCTTCCAATCCTTCCATGTTTGTTATGAAAAAATTTCAGTCGTGCTCCGTCGCGTTTGAGATAAAGTTTTAAAGTTTCTGCGAAGAGTCGGTGAATTTTTTTTCGGTGAATTTCGATCAAAAAATATTTAAAACAAATTTTTAACTGTTGTGTATTTAATTTAAACTCGTTGCATTTGTAATTCAGTTTGTTAAACCGACATCTCTGTGCGTACGTTTCCCGTGTAGGATCAGATAAAGTCATCGCCAAATTTGTGGAAAAACACAAAGCAACAAACGCAAGTTGGGAGTTGGGCATGCTTTCAGCTGAAAATAACATGTGGTTTTTGGTGTTCTAGTAATTAAATGAATTATATTGTGTTTCAGCATTGTTTTAATTAAGTAATTAACCTACTTAACTTGTTTATTAGCTGAGTTCAAAGTACCATAAGCCGGGAAAGGAGTCTACTGTAAATTCTGTTATCACTCGATAGAAATTTTGGCGGTCCGCGATTCTTATCAGAATACTTACTGTTGTAAATAATTTAACACTTCGTCTTTTAAATGATAATATTTAATTTCAATGTTCCATTTCTTTGACATCTTTTAAGTAACTCACAAGTAGCCAAATTCATTTGATTTTCATTCAAATTCGTGATTATTTAAACCACACATTTTTGTTATCTCTTATCAACAAAAGTGTTTCGTTCCAAATTGAAAGCTAATTTCAAGTCTTATTTTTTCTCTTTTTTTCATTACTCTTTTTCGTTTCCTGTGTATTTAAAAGAATAAAATCTGTTGTGTTCAGTGTTTCCTAGTTTTAATTTTCTTGTCTGATAAGGTGATATTGTGTCCCCTGTTTGTGTTCAATCTAATTTAATTTGCCAAATACCATGGATGTGTTACCTAGTGGCAGTATATTTCGGGAGCTGCAAGATATTCATGATACCGGATACTTTTCAGCACAGCCCTCCCTCGAGGACCATTTCCAGCAGGTAAGACAACCCTGTATACTCTTGGAGCAATAGGTACAAACACCTGAGGAACAAAGGGACAAAACTCACATGTTGTACTAGTTGTCTTATCTATTGACGGTGTGTCTTTCTGCTTCGCGGATTTGAATTTGGGGTTTTGCAAAATAGCCTTATTGCTAAATTGTATAAATATATAATTAATAAAAATAATTAAATAATAGGTAGGTAATAGGGAGAGATAAATACTTCTCATTACATCACACGCTTTCTGCAAGTCCAGAAGTATGAAGACAACCTCTTGAAAATTTCCCTTATTTTTAGTAACTTACCTAATCACTAACTTGTTTTCCTAGGACTCCTAGGTACTTAAGTATTTTCACTCAGGTACTTACTACAGTCGAACCTGGATAAACGAGACCTGGATAAACGAGAAACCTGGATAAACAAGATATTTTCAAATCCCCTTCATTTTCGGGCCAAAAACCTGGTTTAACGAGAAAATAAAACCTCTATAAACGAGAAAATGGCCCCTTTTTTGCTAAGTCCCACGCTCATAAAACAAGGCAAAATGGACCTCTATAAACGAGAATTCAAATCTCCGAACCTCTGTAAACGAGAAAATGTCAACTTTTTCGATCTTTGTCTATTTTTTAAAACTGTAGCGCTTCGCGAGCCTCTACAAAGGAGAATTTTGAATTTCCGGACCCCTCTAAACGAGAAATTGTTCTAACTTGTTTAAATCTGTCGGTACATTTCATGAACGTGTCTACTTCACTATTCGACTCTACTAATAACCTCTATAAACGAGAAAAAGTTATATGAAACCTCTTTAAACGAGAAACTCCTTAAACGAGAAACCTCTTTAAACGAGAAAAATGACCTAGTCCCTTGGGTTCTCGTTTATCCAGGTTCGACTGTATTCCATTCGGACTTGATCATCTTGACACATTTGAAGGGCATACTTTTTTTACTGACCAAAAATTCTTTTTCCATTTTTTAGGCTTTGAAAATTTCCCTTAATACATTTCTATAATTACAGCGCCACAGGGGCGAAATTTTTGAGAAAATATGAGTTGCCCCTTCAAGGTTGCATACTTTTTTATGGACCGAAAATTCTTCTTTTTTTTAGGCTTTGAAAAATTCCCTTTGAAAAAGAAATTTGATGCCCACATCTTTGTAGTAATCACTGGTTGTGTTCACCATCCCAAACTTTTTCCCCTTGGCAGCATTGATGACATGAGTGATACCAATCCTCTTCAGATACTCCTTGTTTTTGGCTGTTCCACTGAAAAGAAATAAAAATGCATCAAAAATCATGGTTTTTCGGGACGATAAGACCATAGCAGTTACAGTTCCTTCTATTAAACCTCTTAAAAAAAACTATGAATGATAAATAGTTAAATATTATTTAAAAAATGTTGGCATACTCTAACAAATACAATGAAAGGAAACTAATTTACCTCTATATCTTGAACATTACATTACACTACTAGGATTTGGTGACATTTTAGAATTACTAAACTAGGTATGACTTACCAGTCTGGTAGACACCCTGTTCACTTACTCTTTCGCCGTCTTCTTCTTTCTCTTCGTCTCCTGTTTATCTTCTTCCACATCCTCCTCCTCTTCTTCCACCTTGTCCATCACTTTGCCTCTTCTCTTTCCATGCGTTATTGTTATTCAATGTTAGGGCCTGATTAGCACATGACTAATCCAGCCCACAAAACTGAAATCATTTTTAAATCCCTGGACCCTATTTGACTATTAAGGGTCCCAAAAAAGCTTTATACCTACCTATCTGAGTGAGTTCTAAAGCTCAGTGAGCTTCTGAGCTTACGATACTTACCCATCACTGAGAAATATATTGGGATACACCTCATCACAGTCCAGGTCCATATCATGTCTACAATCCCCTCCGTCATATCCCGGTAATGGTTTGGCTTGGGGTCTCACAGTGCTTATGATATCGTTCAACTGTTTCTCTAAGCCAGCAAGGATATCTTCGCCATGCGTTGCTTCTACTGGTTTCTCATCTGGTTTTTCGTCTTCCTCTTCTCCTACTTTATCCATCACTCTGCCTCTTCTCTTCCCATTGGTTGCTTCAGCTGGTTTATCCTCATCTTGACTGCCCCTGTGGGGTTTCACAGCAGCTGGTTTTTTCTCGTCCTGGCTACCTAAAATAATAATACAAAGTTTTTATACTGCTCGCATAGGACTGAAAAGTCCCTTTACTCCTACTAGTTCTGTGGTCGAATTCTTATTGAGGATAAAATTCCATACCTTGACTGGAATTGAAACCACGCCCTCCTGTTTACCAGGCGAGCGTCTTGACCACTATTTTAGTCTGTTAAAGTTACTGACCTCTTAAATCAGCTTTGATTCATATTTAAACCAAATCTGAGTTACACTACCCACTGTGATATTGAAAGTTGGTATTGAAAGTCCCAGTGATATTGAAAGTTGGTACCGTACTGATTATTTCTTACCTCGATATGTTTTGACCGCAGCGGGCCTCTTCTCTTCCGCAGTTCCGCGTTTAACTGCGGCGGATTTAACCACGCCCTCCTGTTTACCAGGCGAGCGTCTTGACCACTATTTTAGTCTGTTAAAGTTACTGACCTCTTAAATCAGCTTTGATTCAAATGTAAACCAAATCTGAGTTACACTACCCACTGTGTTACTACACAGGACTTTCACCAACCTCCAGATCCGAAGTCCACCGCGCTAACCACTGCACCACTGAGATTGGTTCTTGACACATTTACGCCAACTGATCCCAATACATTTTCGGCGGATTTTTTGTCGTTCCGTTTGCTCATCACTTCAATCATGGCCGGGGTAGGAACGTCGAATGTTTCATCCAGACTATGGGCTATGGGCTGCGCTGTAGGGTGAGCTACAGGGGATGGAACTCGTGGCGTGGGCTGAGGTTCTGGCTCTTCTGCCTCGTCAGGCTCGGGAATGATTGACAGTGGACGTGCGACTGGTTTGGTCCTAAAATTTTCAGACATTAAAATTTTGAGGTTGCCAGCCTGGTTCGCTTGGAGTGTAGCGCGTCTGCCTCTTATAAGCGCTAATGAAATGTTCCTAAATCAGTCCCAGGAACAAGCCCCTGAAGTTTATCGCACGACTTTTGAAACATCCTGTACATTAAATAAATAAGAAGAATACTTTTCATTTATTTACATAAATAAATCATACATTACAACAAATAACAGTAATAATTGAAAAAAATAATGATATTGAAAATAATAATAAAAGAAAAAATGAAATTCCCTGACAATTCCCTGACTTTTCCAGTCTCCGTGAAATTCCCTGACAATTCCCGGTTTTCCAGTCTGGTAGACACCCTGTTCACTTACTCTTTCGCCGTCTTCTTCTTTCTCTTCGTCTCCTGTTTATCTTCTTCCACATCCTCCTCTTCTTCCACCTTGTCCATCACTTTGCCTCTTCTCTTCCCATGCGTTGTTAAAAAAATAATTTTTTTTTTTTTTTTTTTTTTTCGAATATTTTTATTTTTTGTACGAAAATATAGGTAAAACAGATAGGTAATAATAAGTAGTTAAATAATAGAACGTAAAAAATGAGATCCTTAAACATAAATTGGCAAACCATGGCCTAGGCCTAGTTAATAGCTAATAGAACGGATTTAAAATCACATTTTAGAGGAAAATAACTGAGTAAAAAAAATAAAGTCCTCAAAATTTTGCTACATAGGTATCAAAAAGGAGAGTATTGGTACTTAAAGAAATAAATTAATGTTGTTGTTACTGTAGTAGCCAATCTAGAAATAAAATAAATAAGGTACAATGGTTTAAAAATCATAGAAGTAGATTTTTCAAAGAGTAACTGTGGAGATTTGAGTTTTTTTTTTTTTTTTTTTTTTTGAGAATTAGATCGTGGTTGATGAAGTATCGAGAAAATAATTGTAGTTGAACTTGTTATTATATCACTTTATTTTTGGTCGAATATAGTATTGCCATCCAAGATACACAAAAGTGTCACGTTACGTCGAACAATCAGGCCAGTAAAAGTGGCTCACCAGCCTAGTTAGGTAAGAAGGTAACGCATCTGCCTTCTAAGCGCTAAATCGCGGTTCGATTCCGGCCCGGGGCGAACTTTACCCTAAATAGGTAAGGTTCGTTTTTGAAACGCTTTACCCTATCCTGTTCTCCTTCTCTCTTCAAATTCGGGACGATAAGACCTCCATTGTTACAATTCCCTCTACCTTTACAACCTGAACGGATAAAGTTCGTTCTCGGAACGGCTGGCGTTCTCCTGTCCTGTCTTCCTTCTACCTTCGACTTCGGGACGATAAGACCTTGGCAGTTACAGTTCCCTCTTTCCAACCTCTTCAAAAAAAGTGGTTGTTTTCAGAAAAATTAGAAACATTAAGAAAAAAAAATCGAGCTGCTGTCACTACCTTAGGCGGTGGTGCTGCCTTTTTCTTTGCATTGCCTCTCTTGGGTTTTTCAGCCTTAGAACTTCCGCTGGTAGCGGTGCCATTCACTTTTTTCTCTTCAAAATTAAGCTTGCCGTCCATTTTAAGTCCGTTCTTCTGCAGAGCTTTCACGAACAATTGCTTGAGCTTATCGTAATCAGGATCTACTTCAAACTTGGTTGAAGCAATGTACTTGAACATCTCTACGAACACATCTGAAAAAATAAATAACAATCGTAATTTTGCATTGAATATGGGACTAGGAATGTAGATTTAGAAGCCACCAAGCCCAATTTTATTTTGTAGCGATAAAACATCTGACACATTAAGTAGTAAAAGTATTCAAGTACTTACAGAGACATGTTCAGAAAGTAATTTTATTTATGTTAATTTGTTGAAAAATGGACTTCCTTCTTATTCTTTATAATTAGAGACTTACTGACCAACCTCAGTGGTGCAGTTGTTAACGCGTTGGACTTTGAATCTGGAGGTTGGTGGTTCGAGTCCAGGTCAAGTCATAAAATTTATCTAGGTGTTATAATCGGGGAACGATATTTGTGACAAGCATTTAAATGATTAACACAATCGAAAATTCCTTTTTTTATAGGCTTACCAGGTACAGGTTCCTTGTAGTGGGTTGTAAAGAACTTGGCTGGATCTTTCAGGAGTTCTTCCTTCATTGCCAGGACTTTCTCCGGCTGCTGTTCATACGCTGTCCACGGCAGAGACCCCGTGTTCAAATGGAGCAGATTGTAGGCGAGGATTTCAATATCGCAGATACGGGATGTGGTCTTAGCGCCGCGATGAGCCACGAGGGAAGTGTAGATGAGCGTGCCTGTGGAATATAATAATAATAAATAATAGACTCTTGAGTGGAGGGTGACTACTAGGCGAGGTTAACGCCGGAGGCGTTCTCTACCACCTAACACTTAGAGCTCCATTATTAAGTGGTCAAATTCTCAAATAAATGAGGATAAAATTCCATGCCTTGGCTGAGATCGAACCCAAGACCTCCTGTTAACCAGGCGAGCGTCTTAGCCACTACGCTACCGAGAATCGGTTATTACCAGGGGTTCAATGAACTATAGACCTTGCTAGGATAAATGCATGACATCCGATGGCCCAATGGCACTCGAACTAAGACCAGGCACTCAGTATCACATAGACTCAGTCAGGTCTACCTGATAGTGAGTGGCTGGCCTAATGATCCAAATATCATTGAAATCGAGCGAGAGTTATCGTAAAATAACCTACGAAAGTGTAGTAGGTAGATAGTGTGTCCTTCATCAGATGAGCGAGAAGAAAAACCAACACCTACTTATAGTAATATATTTAGGGGCTGCGTCAACATAAGAGCACCAGAAAGCCACCTGTTAAAATATTTGCAACCAAAATATGAAGGGTTTTTCTTCATGAATTTGCTTTTTTTCGATGGTGAGCATCGAACCCGGTACCTTCTGCATAAACAACTTTCTCAAGCTTAAACAACTCTCACCATTATGTGCACTTTTCTTCTCCACTATGTGGGCCTTGTGGTTATCATCGGTATCTTTGTACCTGCTGGCCAATCCGAAGTCTACAATATTGACAATAGCTTGAGAACTATCCACACCAAGTAACACATTGGCTGGTTTAAGATCTGCATGGACGTAGCCACAGTGATGAATATACTCCAATGAGTCTAGCTATAACAGGAGACAAAATATGCTGGTTAATGAAACCTACATTTTAAGGAGATATGCTATGGAAAAAAGTGAAGAGATATGAACTTTGGCATTAAAGGGGTCACTGAGATTTAGCATTGAGATTAAAGTTAATACTATTGCATTTCTATTGAATAAAAATTTTTTTTTTTTTTTTTTTTTTTTAACAATACTTTCTTTATTTTATTTTGAACATTTTAAATACAATAAATCGTAAGTAGTTATCATAATGAATTGAACAATAGAGACAAAAAAGGACCATTTATATAGGTACCTAAATATAAGTTTGGTACTTTCAAAAGTTCTTAACAAGATATTTTTATTGGAATTTGATTGGGTAATCTCAACCTAAAGTTTAAAATTAGTTAAATTTCTTACACTATTTTTTATAGGTATATCTTTCATCTCAATGTGTGGCCCCAGCCATAATTAAAGTATACCAAGACCACAATCTGAAGTAAAATTGAAACTCAGATTATGGTGTCAGGCATCAGTCTGTTCACTATGTGATTTTCGAATGATTTGGCTAATTTCAATATCTTGTGGTCTTACCAATGAAGATCCTATGGTGAGAGTATTCTTCAAGCTAAACTCTTTGTGCTCATCCAGGAGTTTCTGCAAGTCCGATCCAAACTTGCTAATGATAATAAACCTGTAGGAGTTACCATTATGCTCTTGTTGACCTTTCATAGCATAGAATGTGGGCAATCCTAGGGTTTTCAATTTCTTTTCCTTCTTCCATGCTTCCACTGTGGACAGAATTTAGAATGGATAAATTTGAGTAGGTACCTACTAGAGATTGAAAGTATTATTATCTACTTGACATATCTGAAGAATTCTACCCTTTACATTTATTATATCAGTGATTACTTCAGAAGAAGTAAAGTAGGTGCTTGGATCTTCTTGCACAAGTTTCATAAAATCAATGTGAGTAGGCAGAAAAATGTTTCTCTTACACTGTGCATGTAGGTACCTAGTATCTACATCTACCACTTAAACACATGGACAGTTTGCATCCAAAGTAACCAGTCATTACAAATGAGAAGAAACAAGAATCTTGTTCAGCCCATACTTACAATGTTCAGGCTTGGCACATCGGACATAAAAGTTCTGTTCTACAAACAAGGGACCCGTAGAATATTCAACTTTCATCACATACTTGTATCCATCTACTTTGTTATCATTCACATCATCTGTTGCAGAGTAAACTTCTCCAAAGCCACCACTGCCAAGTGATTTTCCAACTTTCCAAGATTTCTTTGCACTATCAACAAATATTGCTCCAGGTTTAATGGGATCAGGTAACTTGTGCCCTTTGGCTGCAACTTTTTTGGCTTTTGGTGCAGGTTTTGATTTTGCATCCGCTGCAGCTTTAGCTGGTGCTTTCTTTGGCTTTGTTTCAGCTGGGGTATCTGAATCTGATTTCATAATTTTCTTTCTTCTCACCACTTTTTCTTTAATAGGACTCACATCATCAACCACAATGTTCTCAGGAGCTACTTGCAGCTTGGGACGTAAAACTCTTGTTGGTTTTGGTTGGTCCAAGGAATTTTCTTTGGCTGCTTTTCTAGGAGCCATTGAGACCAAAAGTCTTCTAAAACTCTCTAGAGAATAAAGAGTAGAAGAGGTTCTAAAGAATCTTGATAAATTGATAATTCTGAAACAGTTGGAATATTTGGCATCATCAACCACAATGTTCTCAGGAGCTACTTGCAGCTTGGGACGTAAAACTCTTGTTGGTTTTGGTTGGTCCAAGGAATTTTCTTTAGCTGCTTTTCTAGGAGCCATTGAGACCAAAAGTCTTCTAAAACTCCCTAGAGAATAAAGAGTAGAAGAGGTTCTAAAGAATCTTGATAAATTGATAATTCTGAAACAGTTGGAATATTTGAATATTGACTTGAAAGTAAAAATATGAAAAATCCCAACACTACTTTACCAGGCTGAGATTAATTCAAATGTAAGAAATGGCTAAAACTTGGAAACCGTGCAACAGATCTGATAGTGGCTGTTCCAGCTTCCAGCTGATTACCCACTCACTCACTTGGAAAAAATAGATGACCACACAGAAAATTTATGTTTCTTGTAGCAAATAGGTAACAAGAATGTATGCACAATCAGCAACCCTTCTAACTCAAATGAGATAGCAGAATTCTACACACCAGTACTTGAGCTTACATGCTATTATTATTTCTTGACTTGGCGGGGTGGAGCACTACCACACTCCTTAGTCAGATTCTCAAATAATTGAGAGTGAAACATGATCTATTCCTTGTCTTGGATTTGAACCCACAACCTTCAGATTGTACTAGACAAGCACTAGATCACTTAGTGACAAAGAGTACAAAGTGATAGAGGAAAGGTATTTTTCTTCACTTACCTCTGATTGTAACACCTAGAACAGTGGATATAGTTCAGTGGTAGGCTGGTAGGTAGGAAGTTTCTTCTCCTTGGGTTCAGCCTGTTTCTCGTCTTCTCCTTCTGCTTCCTCTTCTTCTACTTTATCTACAGGTTTTCCTCTCACTCTCCGCTTCGTAGTGTTCACATAGCGCAACGCTTCCTCTTCAATATGAACATCTCCGTTGGGAGCCACCTCCTCTCCTCCCTCTTCCTCCTCCTCGTCCTCATCTTGTGTTACTACAATCTGCAATTTCGAGTTAGAAAAATTAGATGAGCCACCTCCTCTCCTCCCTCTTCCTCCTCCTCGTCCTCATCTTGTGTTACTACAATCTGCAATTTCGAGTTAGAAAAATTAGATAGTGAGCAACCTCCTTGGCCGAGTGGGTAGGTATCACACTTGGCTTGCACGCAGGAGGCCCGGTTCCCGGCGGGGCCGAGGTTTTTTTCGGCTCTGTGCTTGGGGCCTTCGGGGTGTACTCAGCCTCGTGAGGACAATTGAGTAGCTACTTTAATCAAGTAGCGACCAGTGGCGACATTACCAGCGTAAAAAGATTATGGAAATATGGAAATTGATTACAAAGGAGGCAGGCACTCAATAATGTTATGATATCAAGGTAGGTATCACACTTGGCTTGCACGCAGGAGGCCCGGTTCCCGGCGGGGCCGAGGTTTTTTTCGGCTCTGTGCTTGGGGCCTTCGGGATGTACTCAGCCTCGTGAGGACAATTGAGTAGCTACTTTAATCAAGTAGCGACCAGTGGCGACATTAAGTACCAGTGTAAAAAGATTATTGAAATATGGAAATTGATTGCAAAGGAGGCACTTAGTAATGCTGTGCTGAGCAAACTGTCCGCAGGAATCAAATCAACTGGAGAAGATAGATGATACCAAAGAAAGATTCTAAAAGGAAAATGTATGAAAAGTTTATTTCTTATTTCTTCAAGTGGAATATGAAATACTTTTTGAATTTGAACATAAAAATTAAAAAAATGAAGAAAATGGGGGCTTAAAAACACGGAAAACACCAAAGTTCGTTAAAAATTCGAGGTTTTCGAGGAGCTAGAAGTTGGCTAGATTTTTGACATGGTTGCCAAGTTTCCACTGTTCCTCTCTCCTGGTAGCGGTGCCATTCACTTTTTTCTCTTCAAAATTAAGCTTGCCGTCCATTTTAAGTCCGTTCTTCTGCAGAGCTTTCACGAACATTTGCTTGAGCTTATCGTAATCAGGAGCTACTTCGAACTTGGTTGAAGCAATGTACTTGAACATCTCTACGAATACATCTGAAAAAATAAATAACAATCGTAATTTTGCATGGAATATGGGACTAGGAATGTAGATTTAGAAGCCACCAAGCCCGATTTTATTTTGTAGCGATAAAACATATGCCACATTAGTAAAAGTATTCGAGTACTTACAGAGATATGTTCAGAAAGTAATTTTATTGATGTGAATTTTTTGAAAAATTAGAGACTTACTGACCAACCTCAGTGGTGCAGTTGTTAAAGCGTTGGACTTTGAATCTGGAGGTTGGTGGTTCGAGTCCAGGTCAAGTCATAAAATTTATCTAGGTGTTATAATCGGGGAACGATATCTGTGACAAGCATTTAAATGATTAACACAATCGAAAATTCCTTTTTTTATAGGCTTACCAGGTACAGGTTCCTTGTAGTGGGTTGTAAAGAACTTGGCTGGATCTTTCAGGAGTTCTTCCTTCATTGCCAGGACTTTCTCCGGCTGCTGTTCATACGCTGTCCACGGCAGAGACCCCGTGTTCAAATGGAGCAGATTGTAGGCGAGGATTTCAATATCGCAGATACGGGATGTGGTCTTAGCGCCGCGATGAGCCACGAGGGAAGTGTAGATGAGCGTGCCTGTGGAATATAATAATAATAAATAATAGACTCTTGAGTGGAGGGTGACTACTAGGCGAGGTTAACGCCGGAGGCGTTCTCTACCACCTAACACTTAGAGCTCCATTATTAAGTGGTCAAATTCTCAAATAAATGAGGATAAAATTCCATGCCTTGGCTGAGATCGAACCCAAGACCTCCTGTTAACCAGGCGAGCGTCTTAGCCACTACGTCTTGAAAGAACACCAATCCAAGCAAGTTCATCGGAAAGAAGAGCAAGGTATGATAACTTTACTTGATAATTGACATTCAAATAAATACTGTGTGTTAAAAATCTGTGATTTTGAAGTGAAGCAACATTGTGTGTGGTTGTAACCGAGATGAGTAGGTAGGTAGATAATGGTCTGGGATGTGATATCAGGGTACTTGTGCAGAAGTCACGTCCGTGGAATATTGCTACCAAAGGAACTGGCACAAACAAGCAGTGACCAGTGTTATTATAGGGCAAGGTTAAATACAAAAAAGAGCTTTTCTTTTCCACGGACATGACTTCTGCATAATTACTGATATCAGATATCATGCTGCTGTCTGTTTGGGGATTTACCTACCAATGCAAGGCTTATAAAGCTAATTGAGGACCACATTGAAATCCTAGTGAAAAAAGTTGTAGCCACTACGCTACCGAGAATCGGTTATTACCAGGGGTTCAATGAACTATAGACCTTGCTAGGATAAATGCATGACATCCGATGGCCCAATGGCACTCGAACTAAGACCAGGCACTCAGTATCACATAGACTCAGTCAGGTCTACCTGATAGTGAGTGGCTGGCCTAATGATCCAAATATCATTGAAATCGAGCGAGAGTTATCGTAAAATAACCTACGAAAGTGTAGTAGGTAGATAGTGTGTCCTTCATCAGATGAGCGAGAAGAAAAACCAACACCTACTTATAGTAATATATTTAGGGGCTGCGTCAACATAAGAGCACCAGAAAGCCACCTGTTAAAATATTTGCAACCAAAATATGAAGGGTTTTTCTTCATGAATTTGCTTTTTTTCGATGGTGAGCATCGAACCCGGTACCTTCTGCATAAACAACTTTCTCAAGCTTAAACAACTCTCACCATTATGTGCACTTTTCTTCTCCACTATGTGGGCCTTGTGGTTATCATCGGTATCTTTGTACCTGCTGGCCAATCCGAAGTCTACAATATTGACAATAGCTTGAGAACTATCCACACCAAGTAACACATTGGCTGGTTTAAGATCTGCATGGACGTAGCCACAGTGATGAATATACTCCAATGAGTCTAGCTATAACAGGAGACAAAATATGCTGGTTAATGAAACCTACATTTTAAGGAGATATGCTATGGAAAAAATCTGATGTGAACATCACACGACTTTCCTTATCCTATTGAATGATGCTTGTTTTTATGTTCTATATTAACTGTACAACTAACCGTTTAGTCGGCTAAGCTGAAAACCGCCTTATCCTATTGAATGATGCTTATTTGATTGTTCTTTTACAATATCTCTAACCGTTTTGTCGCTATAGCTGAAAACCGCCACAAAAATCGGTCGAAATCTGTCCAAAAGCGGTCAAAATACCGCCAACCGCAGCACCCATCTCAACCAAACGTTTTGTGTTGCATTGGTCCATGTCATGTCTACAATCCCCTCCGTCATATCCCGGTAATGGTTTGGCTTGGGGTCTCACAGTGCTTATGATATCGTTCAACTGCTTCTCTAAGCCAGCAAGGATATCTTCACGGCGGATTTTTTGTCGTTCCGTTTGCTCATCACTTCAATCATGGCCGGGGTAGGAACGTCGAATGTTTCATCCAGACTATGGGCTATAGGTTGCGCTGTAGGGTGAGCTACAGGGGATGGAACTCGTGGCGTGGGCTGAGGTTCTGCCTCTTCTACCTCGTCAGGCTCGGGAATGATTGACAGTGGACGCACGACTGGTTTGGTCCTGAAAATTTTCAGACATTGAAAATTTGAGGTTGCCAGCCTGGGGTTAGCTTGGAGTGTAGCGCGTCTGCCTTATAAGCGCTAGTGAAATGTTCCTAAATCAGTCCCAAGAACAAGCCCCTGAAGTTTATCGCACGACTTTTGAAACATCCTGTACATTCCTTAACATTTATGTATTATGTGATGTTAATAAACCCATAAAATACATGAGACCTTCTTTAGACTGCTGGGATAAAGGGACTTGGTAATCTTATTCGAGCAGGATAAACAAGGTATATTCTATTCTACTTACTCTTTCTCTTTAGCATTCTTCCGCTTTTTCTTCTCTGTCCACCGCGCTAACCACTGCACCACTGAGATTGGTTCTTGACACATTTACGCCAACTGATCCCAATAAATTTGTTTAGACATGCCTTTCCCTTCGACTCTATTCTTTGTCACTGCTGGGATTCGAACTTCTCTCCCCTCGTTTACAAATCCAATCCCTTAGTCAACTTAACTGGGACTATGCGAGCGGAGATCGTTCTGGTTGTATCTAACAAACATAACGTGGAAGGGTTGAACATTGCGCGAAACGCCGGTATTCCCACCAAAGTATGTACATACAAACATACATTGATTCTGAGTAATAATCTTTCCCACAATATGAACCTATTTCACGGTGTTTAGAGGATTGAGGGGCTTAAAACCCCCTTTGGACGCCCAGAGATTTCTAGGTGTTCTTTTTTTTTCAATAAATCAATTTTTATTATTTTTAAAAAACATAGGTATGTAGGTATGCACTTACATATAAGCTTCACGTTGTAAACTTTAATGGCTATGGCTATAATCTCGATAATGATGCTCTGATGTTTTTTTTAAGATGCTTGATAAAAGTACTTAAAGAACTGTAACTGCTAAGGTCTTAAGGACGCCCAGTTCCTTGAAGGTGTTCTTTTTTTTTAATAAATCAATTTTTATTATTTTTAAAAAACATAGGTATGTAGGTATGCACTTACATAATATAAGCTTCACGTTGTAAACTTTAATGGCTATGGCTATAATCTCGATAATGATGCTCTGATGTTTTTTTAAGATGTTTGATAAAAGTACTTAAAGAACTGTAACTGCTAAGGTCTTATAGTCCGAAATCGAAAAGAGAAGAAAGGATAGGATAATATGAGAAAGCCAGCCGTTCTGAGAACGAATCTTATCTGTTTAGGATAAAACCCGCCTGATTAGTTAGCAGAACAAAAGACAAAACTCACAGTAGGTAACTGTCTGACGAGGAAAACTACCAAAGCACTAAAAATAAAAGCCCATTGGACACTTGTTGAAAAAAAGGGGAAGAAGAAGAAAGAGGATGAGGAGGAGGAGGAGGAGGAGAGGAGGAAGAAGAACAGGAGGAAATAGATGAAGACGAAAAAGGAGGAGAGGAGAAACAAACAAAGTGCTTGGGTAATTAAGAGGAAAGTTTAAAGCCAGCCGTTCTGAGAACGAATCTTATCTGTTTAGGATAAAACCCGCCTGATTAGTTAGCAGAACAAAAGACAAAACTCACAGTAACTGTCTGACGAGGAAAACTACCAAAGCACTAAAAATAAAAGCTCATTGGACACTTGTTGAAAAAAAGGGGAAGAAGAAAGAGGATGAGGAGGAGAGAAGGAAGAAGAAGAACAGGAGGGAATAGATGAAGACGAAAAGGGGAGAGGAGAAACAAACAAAGTGCTTGGGTAATTAATGATATATGAAAGTTTAAAGGTGTGAAGTTTTGCCGAGTGCAGGTGTTTCAAAGGCAACAGTTGGAACGCCGCGCAGATCAGGTGGTTAATACAAAAAACTACATGAAGCACATTATAAAAGACCCCAATGTGCGAGATGATAGATGCCGTAGATGTAAGGAGAAAGCTGAAACTATCCAGCATATTACATCGGGGTGTAGTGCAATGAGCCAGACCGAATACCTACACAGGCACAATCAAGTTGCTGCTATCATACATCAGAACATCAGCAGCAACTTGAAGCTCATAGATGAGAAAACACCTTATTACAAATATGAGCCACCACCAGTAATAGAAACGGCAAAATATACAGTGTACTACGACAGAACTATCATGACCGATAAGACCATCCCGAACAACAGACCAGATATCGTAGTACACGACAAAGAGCGCAGAATGGCATTACTGGTGGATATTGCGATTCCAAATACACATAATATGGAAAGCACTGTGGTAGAGAAAAACAGGAAATTTTTTTAAGAGGTTTGACAGAGGGAACTGTAACTGCTAAGGTCTGATCGTCCCGAAATCAAATAGAGAAGGAAGACAGGATAGGAGAAAGCCAGCCGTTCCGAGAACGAACCTTATCTCTTCAGGATAAAACCCGGGCGGGAATCGAACCCGCGGTCTAGCGCTTACAAGGCAGATGCGCTACCAACCAAGCTAACTAGGCTGGCTTTTACAAACTTTAGTTTTTATTTTCCTCCCAGGTATTATGCGGCGAGTTTGTGAACAGATGGCGAGGTAAACTGATCAACATTCATCCAGCATTACTACCACTGTTCAAAGGTATGCATGCACATCGGCAGGCTTTGGATGCGGGGGTGCGTGTCACGGGATGCACCGTGCATTTCGTGGAGGTAAGTTAAAAAATATGATATAAAATATATGTAGAGTAAAATCAAATCATCAATTCTTTGTGATAAAGCAGAGAGCTTCTTCACAACTTTAGTGGGTATCACATTACAAGTGCTTAATTCTCATCTACTCCTAAAAACAATCTTTTTACACTGGTAATGCCACCACTGGTCACTACTTCATTAAAGTAGCTACTCAATTATCCTCACAAGCACAAGTACACCCCGAACTCCAAGCACGGAGTCGAAAAAAAATCGACCCCGTGACTTAAAAAAGTGAAACTTAAATTAACCCTTTGTCACATTTCCTCCAGGAGAGCGTGGACGCGGGTGCAATCATTTGTCAAGAAAGTGTTCCTATTTATCCTCGAGATACGGAAGAGTCTCTGAGTGAACGAGTGAAGTCTGCTGAACACAAGGCTTACCCGCGAGCATTGGAGCTGGTGGCGACAGAAAGGGTTAAGCTTGATTTGGACTCGGGAAAACTCGTGTGGTCATGATGGGTTAACACTCGGTGTTTCCCGAGCTAACTGGACCTATATCCGAAATGGTAGGAAAATTCAGGGAGACTTCAAAAGGGCTATATAAGAAAGTCGGACCGAAAACAATACCGACTTTTCTATATTAAGTAGGTACGTGAGGTTTAGTGTGTGTACATTGTAAAATAGGACAGTAAAATAAGAGACTCTTTGTAAAAACGAGTAAAGAGTGAGTGAATTATAAAAAAAAGAACCTCTCTTTTCAGTGAACAACTCAAAAACACGACTCTTTGTTTAAGGACGACCTTAGAAGGTTTGCAGTCTGTAGGGACATATCAGGGAAAAAGAACAATAAATAACTAGTATGATTTTTTTGAATGTACAATATTTTTTCATAATTATTATTTTCAAATTTACGTGTTTTTATTGTAATAAATTAGTTACATTTTTCATATTTTTTTTTTTTATCTTGATTTTATTATTTATGTTTACTTAGTGTGACCTTTATTTGAACGAATTTCCCACATTCACAAAGTCCCCATTACTTTGAGCGTTTGACCACAATTCAGTGGCAGAGAATCCTTCAAGCACCCTTGCCTAGGTACCTTCCAATCAAAGGTCTCTTATTATGGCCTCAATCATGCCTCATACATTATCTTTGCCTACAGATCATATTTCACTCACAAACACCTGTATTTAGCATGATAAGATTGTCTTTTGAAGTGATTAAATGACACTTCTTTAGAAAATTTACAGGCTGACACAGTCATCCCCTACAAAAGATTTGTTGAAAGCCCATGTCCACCTGCAGGTTGCTCAAGTTTATCATAGATTTTTCAGAACAATCACTCTTTAGGTCAATTATCTTCTTTGGCAGCTGCTGCACTTGTGTTTTCATTGATACTTCCTTCATATGCAGTTTCCAGGGCAGCTGATATCAATCGCATGTCTTCCTCAATCACTTTGGCCCAGTTTTCCACATCACCAATTTCTTTCAAGGCACTGTTAAAATTGTCTACCAAGGAGAGCCACTGTTGAGTTTGTTTAGAGAAGGTGATTGCATTTGTGTGGAGTTGTTTTGCTTCAGCATCCAATTTCTTTTGATTTAAATAAGCTTGAGCAACTCTGGGGGAGAATAAGAAGATAATCTCAGTAAAATTTGTGTTCAACACAAAAGCAGAAAATTTCATAGGACCTTTTTTCTATAAGACCATTGATTTTTTTTTTTCAAGTGGGTACATTCTACAGTTTAAATTATGGATTAAAAGTAGATGAATACACTTACCCAACATTAAGATGATCCACAAGAGCTTGAGTTAGATCATTGGCAGCACTCAATGCTTCTTTTCTTCTCACCTCTGTAAAAAAAAGTACATTAATACCTATTTTAGTTTATTTTTTATCCTTGCAACTTTTTTCACTAGGATTTCAATGTGGTCCTCAATTAGCATTATAAGCCTCACATTGGTAGGTACTAGGTACATCCCCAAACAGACAGCAGCATGATATCTGATATCGGTAATTATGCAGAAGTCACATCCGTGGAAAAGAAAAGCTCCTTTTTGTATTTAACCTAACCCTATAATAACACTAATCACTGCCCTAATTGTGAAAACTCCTTCTTGTGTTTAACCTAACCCTATAATAACACTGGTCACTGCTTGTTTTTGCCAGTTCCTTTGGTAGCAATATTCCATGGACATGACTTCTGCACAAGTACCCTCACATCTTATCCCAGACCATTATCTACCTACTCATCTTGGTTACCACACACAATGTTGCTTCACTTCAAAATCACAGATTTATACCAGAATTAACACACAGTACCTATTTATTTGAATGTCAATTATCAAGTAAAGTTATCATACCTTGCTCTTCTTTCCGATGAACTTGCTTGGATTGGTGTTCTTTCAAGATGGATGATAGCATTATTCTGGTATCTCTTGGAAACAAATTTTACAGGAATTACAAAGCTACAGTAGTTTGTCTTTCATCACTGGAAATAAAGATAACATAAAATATTGTGAGAATGGTATTACAGGTAAGTACATAGGTACCAAAAGTTTCATTATTATTTTAGGTTCAAATCCCAGGCTGACTAGTGACACCAGTCCCTAGATCTCATGGTTACTCCTTAAGGAAGTAGGGAACTACCTAGGACCCAAAAAATTGGCAACTCAAAGTAAAAAAAATAAAAAAGTATAAGTACTGTTCTTGAAATAGAGTTTTTCAGTCAGACATGTCATGAGCAAGGGTACTTACATACTTACAATACAATATCATGAAGTCTGCTCTGCTCTAACTTGGCTAGTCATCTAGACGTTCGACGTTCACCCGTCCTGATTACAGATTTCCTTGACGTTGCTTAACTTCAAAGTTCTGTCTAGATTCCATTTCTTGATCCTTTTCTTCCTTTTTCCTTATCAAAATCTTTAATATCAAAAATTTTATTTACATTTTTTTGATAAGAGCGCTGTTGCCAATAACCACAGCCTCTCATGACTAAAAAAATCTGTAGGCTGAGGTCCTATTTTTTCAAGTTTTATCACCATTTCCCTCATTAAATAAATCCATTCAAATATGATTAACCATCAAATGAACATTTTTATGTTTCTATAGAACACAAAATTACAGCGCCGCAGGCAAAATTTTTGCGAGAAAATTTAAGTAGCCCCTTCAAGGTTGCATACTTTTTTTAATGACCAAAAATTCTTTTTCCATTTTTTAGGCTTTGAAAATTTCCCTTAGTTCCCTACAGACTGCAAACCTTCTAAGGTCGTCCTTAAACAAAGAGTCGTGTTTTTGAGTTGTTCACTGAAAAGAGAGGTTCTTTTTTTTATAATTCACTCACTCTTTACTCGTTTTTACAAAGAGTCTTTTATTTTACTGTCCTATTTTACAATGTACATTAAACCTCACGTACTTAATATAGGAAAGTCGGTAATGGTGAGAGTATTCTTCAAGCTAAACTCTTTGTGCTCATCCAGGAGTTTCTGCAAGTCCGATCCAAACTTGCTAATGATAATAAACCTGTAGGAGTTACCATTATGCTCTTGTTGACCTTTCATAGCATAGAATGTGGGCAATCCTAGGGTTTTCAATCCCTACAGACTGCAAACCTTCTAAGGTCGTCCTTAAACAAAGAGTCGTGTTTTTGAGTTGTTCACTGAAAAGAGAGGTTCTTTTTTTATAATTCACTCACTCTTTACTCGTTTTTACAAAGAGTCTCTTATTTTACTGTCCTATTTTACAATGTACACACACTAAACCTCACGTACCTACTTAATATAGAAAAGTCGGTATTGTTTTCGGTCCGACTTTCTTATATAGCCCTTTTGAAGTCTCCCTGAATTTTCCTACCATTTCGGATATAGGTCCAGTTAGCTCGGGAAACACCGAGTGTTAACCCATCATGACCACACGAGTTTTCCCGAGTCCAAATCAAGCTTAACCCTTTCTGTCGCCACCAGCTCCAATGCTCGCGGGTAAGCCTTGTGTATAATGGTACTATTGCATAAAGCATTTTTTTTTTTTTTTTTTTTTTTTAACAATACTTTCTTTATTTTATTTTGAACATTTTAAATACAATAAATCGTAAGTAGTTATCATAATGAATTGAACAATAGAGACAAAAAAGGACCATTTATATAGGTACCTAAATATAAGTTTGGTACTTTCAAAAGTTCTTAACAAGATATTTTTATTGGAATTTGATTGGGTAATCTCAACCTAAAGTTTAAAATTAGTTAAATTTCTTACACTATTTTTTATAGGTATATCTTTCATCTCAATGTGTGGCCCCAGCCATAATTAAAGTATACCAAGACCACAATCTGAAGTAAAATTGAAACTCAGATTATGGTGTCAGGCATCAGTCTGTTCACTATGTGATTTTCGAATGATTTGGCTAATTTCAATATCTTGTGGTCTTACCAATGAAGATCCTATGGTGAGAGTATTCTTCAAGCTAAACTCTTTGTGCTCATCCAGGAGTTTCTGCAAGTCGGATCCAAACTTGCTAATGATAATAAACCGGTAGGAGTTACCATTATGCTCTTGTTGACCTTTCATAGCATAGAATGTGGGCAATCCTAGGGTTTTCAGAAGCCTTGTGTTCAGCAGACTTCACTCGTTCACTCAGAGACTCTTCCGTATCTCGAGGATAAATAGGAACACTTTCTTGACAAATGATTGCACCCGCGTCCACGCTCTCCTGGAGGAAATGTGACAAAGGGTTAATTTAAGTTTCACTTTTTTAAGTCACGGGGTCGATTTTTTTTCGACTCCGTGCTTGGAGTTCGGGGTGTACTTGTGCTTGTGAGGATAATTGAGTAGCTACTTTAATGAAGTAGTGACCAGTGGTGGCATTACCAGTGTAAAAAGATTGTTTTTAGGAGTAGATGAGAATTAAGCACTTGTAATGTGATACCCACTAAAGTTGTGAAGAAGCTCTCTGCTTTATCACAAAGAATTGATGATTTGATTTTACTCTACATATATTTTATATCATATTTTTTAACTTACCTCCACGAAATGCACGGTGCATCCCGTGACACGCACCCCCGCATCCAAAGCCTGCCGATGTGCATGCATACCTTTGAACAGTGGTAGTAATGCTGGATGAATGTTGATCAGTTTACCTCGCCATCTGTTCACAAACTCGCCGCATAATACCTGGAAGGAAAATAAAAACTAAAGTTTGTACTTGAACTGGTGTATTCAACATGCTAAGGACTACAACAGAAAAGGCCAATCGGCCTACATTGAAAGAGTGGACAAATTCAGTTCTCGCCTGTGGTTGTATGAATTCAGTATTCATACTCAACAGTCCTTTTGAACTGGTGTATTCAACATGCTAAGGACTACAACAGAAAAGGCCAATCGGCCTACATTGAAAGAGTGGACAAATTCAGTTCTCGCCTATGGTTGTATGAATTCAGTATTCATACTCAACAGTCCTTCACCTTTTCACACCGTCAATCTGTTCCTGATGACCCCTTGCTTTATCGTTTTTTCCTCTCTCAGGTTGAAATCAACAATTTCGCGGAAGCCATGGAATCTCTCATGAACCCCTACATCCCGATGGTAGTCAAAACGCGAATGGTGCAAAGGAAACGAGTAGCTGTTCTCATATCTGGCACAGGGACCAACTTGAAATCACTCCTAGAGGCGACCAGTAATCGGAGCGACATCATGCGAGCGGAGATCGTTCTGGTTGTATCTAACAAACATAACGTGGAAGGGTTGAACATTGCGCGAAACGCCGGTATTCCCACCAAAGTGAGTACATACAAACATACATTGATTCTGAGTAATAGTCTTCAGGTTATGCAGAAGGTGGGAGCCAAGTACAGCGACATCGCTCCGTTCAGTCAAGATGGTAAGCGTTGAGTTTTAAACGTGCTATTACACTGGGGCAAGATCTTTGCGGAGTGGGGCCCGAGGGTTCAAACAGTGATGAACCAGGGGGTGGATGTTCCAAATTTTCCGAGTCTTGCCTACTAAAGGAGAAAAATGAAGCTCAAGCCCCCCCTCCCCTAAATACAGCCCTGCACTGAGGCAACAACATGTATCAATTTCGGGCATTGTTAGCCACCTGTACACCATATAATGATCTAGGCTTATCTTTCGGGAAATTTTGTCATTTCCCCATGGGGTAGTCTAGAAAAAAATACCTTAATATCACAGAGGAAGCATAACAATCTACCTGAGATGTCCACCTTGCTTCTTTCTTCTCTGCTCACAAAAAGGTGAATTATAAAAAAAAGAACCTCTCTTTTCAGTGAACAACTCAAAAACACGACTCTTTGTTTAAGGACGACCTTAGAAGGTTTGCAGTCTGTAGGGACATATCAGGGAAAAAGAACAATAAATAACTAGTATGATTTTTTTGAATGTACAATATTTTTTCATAATTATTATTTTCAAATTTACGTGTTTTTATTGTAATAAATTAGTTACATTTTTCATATTTTTTTTTTTTATCTTGATTTTATTATTTATGTTTACTTAGTGTGACCTTTATTTGAACGAATTTCCCACATTCACAAAGTCCCCATTACTTTGAGCGTTTGACCACAATTCAGTGGCAGAGAATCCTTCAAGCACCCTTGCCTAGGTACCTTCCAATCAAAGGTCTCTTATTATGGCCTCAATCATGCCTCATACATTATCTTTGCCTACAGATCATATTTCACTCACAAACACCTGTATTTAGCATGATAAGATTGTCTTTTGAAGTGATTAAATGACACTTCTTTAGAAAATTTACAGGCTGACACAGTCATCTCCTACAAAAGATTTGTTGAAAGCCCATGTCCACCTGTAGGTTGCTCAATAATAATAATAATAATAATAATAATAATAATAATAATAATAATAATAATAATAATAATAATAATAATAATTTTCAGGAACAGTTTTCTTCTGTGTTCATTCATTCAATTTCGCGATGATCGGATTTCCGCTCCGTTATCAGAGTTCCCTATATGACCTATATCACCTTAGTGCCCAAGCTTTTCAGAGGAAAATCGACTTGAATTTTCAATACAGTCTTTTGATCAACTTACCTAATGAGAGACAAGTTTAGAGTAATCGGGTGTGTAAGATGATATTGCTAGGTTCAAACACTGCTGGGTGTGCTGGTCGCGATCGATTTGAAATCAACCCGCGATCAACCGGTGGGGCAGCCCTGCTATCCTCTTGGAAAAAGCTAATGTTTCTTATATGACTTCTATTTGACAGGTGGAGAAACGGCCGAGCTACCCGGCCTCTATCAGCCAGGAGATTACGATCTGGCCGGGTTTGCTGTGGGGGCCGTGGAGAAGGCCTCTCTTCTGCCCAAGGTCAAAGATGTGGCCGCCGGGGATGTGGTGATAGCGCTGCCATCTAGCGGTATCCATAGCAACGGCTTCAGTCTGGTGAGGAAGGTTATGCATAGAAGCCAAAAAAAGCTTTGTGAAAGTCACTCATAACATCCTACCATTGTGATTGTTTCCTTAGGTTCTGTGTTTCACGGACGGAAAGACGGTAAAAGTGATGCCCCCCTCTCAGGATCACAAGAGAAAATACAACAACGACAAGGGCCCAAACACGGGGGGTATGGGGGCCTACTGTCCCTGCGACATCTTGACGGAGGCCCAGAAGAAGGAGATCCATGATACCATTCTCATGAGGGTCATCAAGAAAATGATCGCAGAAGGAACTCCGTTTGTGGGTGAGAAAAAAAGAGGGTTCACAGAGGGGACGGTGACTGCTAAGGTCTTTTCGTCCCGAAATCGAAGAGAGAAGGAAGACAACCCAGAAGAAGGAGATCCATGATACCATTCTCATGAGGGTCATCAAGAAAATGATCGCAGAAGGAACTCCGTTTGTGGGTGAGAAAAAGAAGAGGTTTGACAGAGGGAACTGTGACTGCTAAGGTCTTTTCGTCCCGAAATCGAAGAGAGAAGGAAGACAGGATAGGAGCCAGGCGAGAACTGAATTTGTCCACTCTTTCAATGTAGGCCGATTGGCCTTTTCTGTTGTAGTCCTTAGCATGTTGAATACACCAGTTCACAACCGATCATTGACCAAAAATTGGACCTTTTTCCACTCCCGAGGATACCTAATACATGTTGGTTAACCCTGAAACTAAAAAACAGTAAACCTTGACCTTGGTGGCTTACCTGTTCCTCATCATTCCACTCGCGAGGCTCCACCACACCGACTTGTATCCCCTGCACCATGGACTGCACGATATGCTGATGCTGCGGACTCACTATCAGCACCGCTCCGATCCCGCAGTTGAAAGTCCTCAGCATCTCGCCTTCACTGACACCTCCCATCGCCGCGAGCCACCCGAACACGGGCTGGATTTTCCACGCTTTGGCGTTCAGACGGACTTTGACCTTCTTGGACAGGACGCGCGGGATGTTCTCAACTAGACCGCCACCAGTGATGTGGGCGAAGGCTTTGACACGCCCCGCCTTGAGTGATGGCAGGACGCGGGAGACGTAGATAGATGTGGGCGTGAGGAGCTCCTCCCCGAATGATTTACCTGTAGAGAAGCGACTTTTAGGACTGTTTGCCCCTACACCTAAGCCTCAGAGTGGGATTTTTGTGAGCAGATAAGAAAGAAGCAAGGTGAACATCTCAGGTAGATTGTTATGCTTTCTCTGTGATATTAAGGTATTGTTTTCTAGACTACCCCATGGGGAAATGACGGAAAATTTGAAACATCCACACCCGGTCAATCACTGTTTGAACCCTCGGGCCCCACTCCGCAAAGATCTTGCCCCACGTCAATTATCAAGTAAAGTTATCATACCTTGCTCTTCTTTCCGATGAACTTGCTTGGATTGGTGTTCTTTCAAGATGGATGATAGCATGATTCTGGTTTCTTTTGGGAACAAATTTCACAGGAATTACAAAGCTACAGTAGTTTGTCTTTCATCACTGGAAATAAAGATAACATAAAATTTAATATCGTGAGAATGGTATTACAGGTAGGTACATAGGTACCAAAAGTTTCATTATTTTAGGTTCAAAAGTTTCATTATTACCTATTTTAGGTTTAAATCCCAGGCTGACTAGTGACATCAGTCCCTAGATCTCATGGTTACTCCTTAAGGAAGTAGGGAACTAACTAGGACCCAAAAAATTGGCAACTCAAAGTAAAAAAAAAAATGTATACTATTCTTGAAATAGAGTTTTTCAGTCAGACATGTCATGAGCAAAGGGTACTTACAATATATTATATCATGAAGTCTGCTCTGCTCTAACTTGGCTAGTCATCTAGACGTTCACCCGTCCAGATAACAGACTTCCTTGACGTTGCTTAACTTCAAAGTTCTGTCTAGATTCCATTTCTTGATCCTTTTCTTCCTTTTTCCTTATCAAAATCTTCAATTTTATTTACATTTTGATAAGAGCGCTGTTGCCAATAACCACAGCCTCTCATGACTAAAAAAATCTGTAGGCTGAGGTCCTATTTTTTCAAGTTTTATCATCATTTCCCTCATTAAATAAATCCATTCAAATATGATTAACCATCAAATGAACATTTTTATGATTAATTATTAATTATTTACATGTACCCATTTTTTAACGGTACAGAAAAAATATTTAAAACAAAATAAAATTGTCCTTAAAAATCTAGTAGCTTAGTGGAAACTTGGCAACCATGTCAAAAATCTAGCCAACTAGCTCTAGCTCCTCGTCCTCCTCGAAAACCTCGAATTTTTAACGAACTTTGGTGTTTAGGTGTTTTCCGTGTTTTGAAGCCCCCATTTTCTTCATTTTTTATGTTCAAATTCAAAAGGTATTTCATAATCTACTTGAAGAAATAAGAAATCAACTTTTCATACATTTTCCTTTTAGAATCTTTCTTTGGTATCATCTATCTTCTCCAGTTGATTTGATTCCTGCGGACAGTTTGCTCAGAGGAATCAGATTCATCTTCTTGAAGTCACCACTTTCCTACCTACCAGCCTACCACTGAACTTTAACCACTGTTCTAGGTGTTACAATCAGAGGTAAGCAAGTGAAGAAAAATACCTTTCCTCTATCACTTTGTACTCTTTGTCACTGAGTGATCTAGTGCTTTTCTAGTACAATCTGAAGGTTGTGGGTTCAAACCCAAGACAAGGAATAGATCATGTTTCACTCTCAATTATTTGAGAATCTGAGATCTGACAAAGGTGTGTGGTAGTGCTCCACCCCGCCAAGTCAAGACATAATAATAGTATGTAAGCTCAAGTACTGGTGTGTAGAATAATGTAGAATTCTGTTATCTCATTTGAGTTAGAAGGGTTGCTGATAGTGCATACATTCTTGTTAGGTACCTATTTGCTACAAAAAACATAAATTTTCTGTGTGGTCATCTGGCTATCACCACATCCCCGGCGGCCACATCTTTGACCTTGGGCAGAAGAGAGGCCTTCTCCACGGCCCCCACAGCAAACCCGGCCAGATCGTAATCTCCTGGCTGATAGAGGCCGGGTAGCTCGGCCGTTTCTCCACCTGTCAAATAGAAGTCATATAAGAAACATTAGCTTTTTCCAAGAGGATAGCAGGGCTGCCCAACCGGTTGATCGCTGGTTGATTTCAAATCGATCGCGACCAGCACACCCAGCAGTGTTTGAAGCTAGCAATATCATCTTACAATTACTCTAAACTTGTCTCTCATTAGGTAAGTTGATCAAAAGACTATTGAAATTTCAAGTCGATTTTCCTCTGAAAAGCTTGGGCACTAAGGTGATATAGGTCATATAGGGAACTCTGATAACGGAGCGAAAATCCTATCATCGCGAAATTGAATGAACACAGAAGAAAAATTTTCCTGAAAATTATTATTAGATATTATTTATTTATCTATTTATTGAAAAGAGAAAGAGGACAGGATAGGAGAAAGGCAGCCGTTCCGAGAACTATCCTTATCTGTTCAGGATAAATTTTATTAGATATTTTAGTAGACAACTTACTCGTGTCACGTTATTCTGGACGGATTCAAACAAAGTGGTTTGAAATCCAATTGAAACTTGGTTTGTTCAGAACAATTTCCTACAGGGAGAGGAGCCTTCATCCTCGCCCCTCAATACTTACCAACTAATGCACATCCAGCCAGGGAACAGCCCTGGGCAATACCCTCCACCACAGCAGTACCCACGTTCACATCCAGCTGTCCTGTGGCAAAGTAGTCGAGGAAGAACAAGGGTTCTGCCCCATGGGCCAGGATGTCGTTGACACACATGGCTACGAGATCAATCCCAATAGTGGTGTGCAGGTTGCATTTGTTGGCGATCTGGGAGGGGGCAGCAAAGGGTCAAGGTGTAAAGGCGTGTTCGAACATAGTCGACCGGCCGTCGATCGATGAGGTGAATCTATGTTATCGAGGCAGTGTGGACGGTTAACATCGATTAACGGTCGTCTGTGTGGACACTGGACACACTTTAAGGTAAAATTTATGTCCAATTCAAGATATTTTTGGATCCTAGTTTGAATACCTACATACAGCCTGAGCGATTTAGATATCACCCAAACAGCATGGAATGCTGAAAAACCCTATCCTATTTTTGTTGGATGGAAAAGAGTGCTCTCTATCTACATATCTATTTACCTAACGAAATCAATCAAAATTTAAATGCCTTAAACATAAATGCTTGCGACAAAAAATGTCCTTCCTCTGTAGGAAAGACATTTGTGTGTAACTTGACAGACCTATACTGCCATCCTCCAGATCCGAAGTTTACCGCGTTAACCACTAAGGCCGGGGGCCACAAAGTGAGTTTAAACTCCAGTTTATCTCTCGGATTAAGTAATCTGATTGGTTAATCCGAGAGTTAAACTTAAACCGAGTTTAAACTCACTTTGTGGCCCCGGACCTATAGATACCGCTGACGTCTTTTCCTTACCTTAACTTTGGTACCAACTCCGTCTGTACCCGATACCAAAACTGGTTCCTTATATTGGGCTGCTTTCAAATCGAACAGAGCTCCGAAATCTCCTATGTCTCCAATAACGCCTTTCCTAGTGGTCATATTGACGCATGGCTTGATGCCTTTGATGAGAGCATTGCCCGCGACAATATCCACTCCACTCTCCTTGTAACTGAGATGACCTTTGGATAGGAGTGATCTGTGGACGAAAATAAATCATAGGTATGTTTTTTTATACACAAAAAGCCCACTCCGAGGTTAGGTGTAGGGACAAACAGCCCTACAGGACGGGTTAAGCTTCTACGAATATACGACAGATATTTATGTCATTGGGAGCCCCTTTCCCCGACTGAGATCTACAACTCAAATTTCTACATATAACAAAACGCCTTAAGTTAAAGTCCGCCTCGGACCGGAATCGAACCCGCGACCTAGCGCTTACAAATCAGGCGCCCTACCCTCCAAGCTAACTAGACTGGCTTTGCTGTCGCTCAACTTCTAATGTTCCCTTGAGAGCTTGACATGAGCCCGAATTGGTTCTAATTTGTATGAATGCCGTGTTATTACTTATGTATGCAATGTGCAATAGAGAAAATATTAGTGGAGATGTCTGATTTACCATAATGAAACAAATGAAAGAAATCGTTTGGTGGAGATGTAAGATTTACCTACCATAGACGACTGGCTTTGTCCTGCCTCGGTGGTGTAGTGGTCAAGGCGCTCGCCTGGTAAACAGGAGGGCGTGGGTTCAATCCCAGCCGAGGTATGGAATTTTATCCTCAATATAATTTGAGAATTTGACCACACTAATAGTAGTAGCCTACTGCTGGAGTAAAGGGACTTTTCAGTTTTATGCGAGCAGTATAAATAAGCACTATTATTATTTTTATTATCCTATCCTCCTCTCTTCGCTTTTGGGGTGATAAGTTCAAGTATAAGTGTAAGCAAGCGCGGCCGCTTTGGTGGGTCCAAAACACGGGATACCGTGACTCGTGAGGACATCCGTGATCCCGTTTGCCAGAGGGTCTTCCGGTCCAATCACCACGAGGTTGATTTCGTTCTCCCGACTCCACTCAGCAACGGCGGTGAAATTTTTCAAGTCGATGGACACGTTTTCCACTTTGGACACGAAGCTGGCTCCAATGTTACCTGGCGCGATGTAGATCTTGCTTACCTGCGAAAAGAAAAGAGAAGTTTGAACACACCCCATGAGCAGCAGTGCAAATAGTTCTAATCTAAAATGGACGCGGCACACAAGGGATCAAGAAGAAACCGCCTTACCCCATAAGCATAAAACTGACGTTCTGTAGTTTTGTAGACTACAGGCCCGTTCTCACATATCGCTCGGAAAAAATCGTGTCGTGTGTAATAGAAACACTCTCATTTAAATTACATTCCCTGCAAGGACATTTTGTGTCGTTCGGTGGGGGAAAAAATCGTGTCGTGTGTAGTGGGAACACTCTCATTTAAAGTACATTGCCTACAGGACATTCGGAAAAAAATCGGATGAATCTCAGGACAAATGGGAGCGGGTCTTAAACATAATAGGTAATAATTATGTAGGTATTACTTTTATAGGTACCTACCTATAACCTATAAAAATACTTGCTACATTTTGCTACTTACTTTGTCAGACTGAGCCAACTTCCAAGCAAAGGCATGCTCTCTGCCACCACTTCCAATAATGAGAACTTTGTTGCATTGACTACTCATCTCTGTGCTCTTTCTGTCAGATTCTGGAATAAGAAATAATAATAATAAAAAACTAGTAGGTATAAGTATAGCTTCGCTATACTGTAGTAATAGAAAGTAAAATATAGGTAATGATCTAATATATTATATATAATGTATATAAAATAGAAAGTAAAAATATGTATCCGACCGTAAAAATCATAGAAATGTTTCCACAGAGCTGAAAAAAATCGACCTCGCCGTGAATCGAGCCCGGGACTTCCGGAGTGCAAGCCTAGTGTGATACCCATTCGGCAACGGAGGCTGTAGTATCGAGTATTTTCGAACCTCCTTGGAAAAATCTAGCCTAATCTCGTGCTAGATTTTTAAAGATGGCGTCACACTTGTAGGCTGTGGTCTCAGAGGGACGAATCGAGCGCCAAATTTTGAAATTATTTAGCACAAAATTCAAAATTTTCAGAAGGTAAACATTTTTGGTCTGAACTCTGGTAACTCTGGTTACTGAACTGAATACTGATTTCTGATTTGGGTCTCCTGTCGAGAGATTACTAAGATCAGAGTTGTTTAAAGCGACCCCTGTAGCTGTTTAGTTTGGGGTCATGGTTTTTTAGCTTGGTTCCGTCTAACCCCAAGGCACTTCTTTTAGAATTTATTATCTAAACCCTGTTCAGTTTCCAGTTATCATACTTTGAATGTTCCAAGTAGAATGAAAAGGTGAGTAGAGATTAGAGATAACACTGTGTTTGTTTCTATTAACCTACATGGACACAAGATCCAAATGTCAAGTCTCTTTGGTTCAAATCCTTATATGTACATAAGTGTGACATTTTGGTGTTTAATTATAATGAAAACTGTTCACAAATTTTTATTTACTTTGTCAATAATGCAATATTTTTCATCAATTTTATAACTAGCAGTCTATTGTATCAAAGTTTTGTTTCTTTTTAACAACAGTCAAGTGAAAAAGATTCAACTCCCAGGGCGGACTTGATTGTAATGAATTAAATCAACCTTGGGACTGGGATTTCGCATCTAGAGAGAATTTAGGTGAAAATAATGAGAGAAGAGCATTTCACAGGTGCGCCGTTTATATATCCTACCTCGGTGGTGTAGTGGTCAAGGCGCTCGCCTGGTAAACAGGAGGGCGTGGGTTCAATCCCAGCCGAGGTATGGAATTTTATCCTCAATATAATTTGAGAATTTGACCACACTAATAGTAGTACCCTACTGCTGGAGTAAAGGGACTTTTCAGTCTTATGCGAGCAGTATAAATAAGCACTATTATTATTTTTATTATCCTATCCTCCTCTCTTCGCTTTTGGGATGATAAGTGTAAGCAGTGCTTTATTTAGACTGTCAGCTTAGAAAAAGAAGAGGGAAACGAAAGAAAAGGAGAAAAACGATAAGAACTCGGTAGTTAAAATTCCCTCTATCAAGCAAACCAACCTCAGTGGTGTAGTGGGTAGCACAGTGGACTTCGGATCTGGAGGTTGGTGGTTCGAGTCCAAGTCAAGTTATAAAATTTAGCGTAGTGCATTAGCAGGGAACGACATTTGTGATAAGCATTTATGCCCAACACAATTAAAATTCGTTCCCTCTATCAAGCATAAAAAAAACGAGTCCCCAATATCAGTCCTATAGTGCAATATCAGTCCTTACCTTGCTATTCCCTTGTGTGCAATATCAGTCCTATAGTGCGATCCTCGGAACTGTATACGGCCACAGGCCAATGTTGCTTTGGCAGCGGCTAAGGCCAGTTCTGATTCCAAGGCCACGGTAATAAGTACGCGGCCTCCGGCGGTCACTGTGCCCTCTGAACTTTCCTCTGCACCGCTGTAGAATATTAGGTGGCGGGGGAGATGCGAAACTTCGGACAAACCTGGGAAAGAGACCAATCTCGTATAATTATGTTTTATACCTAATAGGAATTACCTATGTATCTATCAAGCGTGCCGAGAGACGCGCGAACGTCAAGAGTTCGAAGCGCCGCTCGGCCTATATTAACACGAAACAGAGGTATGTATACGTTGTTCGAACTAATTAAATAAAATAAAAATTGACCATTGTACAGTGTTGAAAAATCTGTAGTACATCATCGAACCTTGCCATACAAACACCTTTAGAAATCTTCAGAAAATAACCGATTTACACTGTAAGAGTAAAAGGCGTCTTCTGATGGTTTCAAAGGAGTAAATATGAAGCCTGAGGGGGTAAATATAGCCCTGTAAACAGGTGCCCTCACTGTGCCCTCTGAACTTTCCTCTGCACCGCTGTAGAATATTAGGTGGCGGGGGAGATGCGAAACTTCGGACAAACCTGGGAAAGAAACCAATCTCGTATAATTATGTTTTATACCTAATAGGAATTCTGTATCTATCAAGCGTGCCGAGAGACGCGCGAACGTCAAGAGTTCGAAGCGCCGCTCGGCCTATATTAACACGAAACAGAGTTACCTACATCGTTTTTCGGCATTTTCACCTCAACTTTTCTCCCACTTCCCTTCAATGTGTATACGTTGTTCAAACTAATTAAATAAAATAAAAAAATTGACCATTGTACAGTGTTGAAAAATCTGTAGTACCTACATCATCGAACCTTGCCATACAAACATCTTTAGAAATCTTCATAAAATAAGTCCTTTGAAATGTTTTTTCCGTGAAATTCATGAGAGCGGCACCTGTTTACAGGGCCATATTTACCCTCTCGGGCTTCATATTTACTCCTTTGAAACCATCAGAAGGCGCCTTTTTTTACTCTTACAGTGTAAAGCGCTTATTAAAAAAAGGCGCCTTCTGATGATTTCAAAGGAGTAAATATGAAGCCCGAGGGGGTAAATATGGCCCTGTAAACAGGTGCCGCTCTCACGAAATCCACGAAAAATCATTTCAAAGGAAAAGCACAAGTCCTCATGATGGTTGACTGCGGTTCTGGACAGGCCAAGTAATTTTGGCTACAGACCATCAACCCCCTTCGGAGACCGCTAATCATTTCAAAGGAAAAGCACAAGTCCTCATGATGGTTGACTGCGGTTCTGGACAGGCCAAGTAATTTTGGCTACAGACCATCAACCCTATTCGGTGCAGGTAGACCGCTACAACAACAACAACAACAACAACAACAACAATTCCCCTACCGTAGATAACATCTCCTTTGCTAAGGGACTCCGGATATCCTTGACTGGCCATGACCACACCCACTGCGAATGTGTCTGCTTGCCATTCTATCTTGAGCGATGATAGTGAACCGTCAATACACGCCTGAAATTGATGGAACAGGTAGTAGGATTAGACAGTGCTTCTATATCAAAGGTTAAAAATAAATGAATCACCCAATTTTACCTTCTATTACTACAGTTATAGCTAAGCTATACTAGTAATGAGGAAGTTTTTTTTTGGTAATGAGTGTTTCACCACCGTTTTCATTTCGTTTCACATTGAAACAACTGCTACATTAGACTAAATGTTAGCTCGAAGCAATCACCCTAGTTAGGGCTGACTGAGAGGACGACGAACAACGCCGACCCCGTCTGTACACGGGAAAAGGCGAAGAAAAAGAAGAAAAAAAAAAAGAAAAAAAAAAACTGAAATTGAACTTGAGAAGTT